>NC_057726.1:18358486-18387476 GCF_004010195.1 Chiloscyllium plagiosum | reverse complement strand
GAGCATAGGTTTAGGGTGAGAGGGGAAAGATATAAAAGAGACCTAAGGGACAACTTTTTCATGCAGAGGGTGGTACGTGTATGGAATGAGCTGCCAGAGGATGTGGTGGAGGCTGGAACAATTGCAACATTTAAGAGTCATTTGGATAGGTATATGAATAGGAAGGGTTTGGAGGGATATGGGCTGGGTGCTGGCAAGTGGGACTCGAATGGATTGGGATATCTGGTCGGCATGGACAGGTTCGACCAAAGGATCTGTTTCTATGCTGTACATCTCTATGACTCTATATAAAACAATGGCTACAAGTGCAAGTCAGAGGCTAGGAATTCTGCAACAATTAATGTCTTCTGACTCCCCAAAGCCTGTCCTCCATCTAGAAAGCACAAATCAGGAGTATATTGGAACACTCCTCATTTGTCTGGGTGCAGTTCCAACAACACTCAAGAAACTGGACATCATTCAAGACAAAGCAACTGCTTAATTGGTACCACATTCATAAACATCCATTTGCTTCACCATTAATGTTCAGTAGCAAAAGTGTGTACTATCTACAAGATACACTTCAGAAATTCACAAAAGATTCACCTTCCAAACCCACATCTACTTCGATCTAGATGTGATGTGGAGATGCTGGTGTTGGACTGGGTTGGACAAAGTAAAAAAAAAAATCACACAACACCAGGTTATAGTCCAACAGGTTTATTTTGGAAGTCCTAGCTTTCGGAGCGCTGCTCCTTCATTGGGTAACTAGTAGAGAAGGATCATAAACCACAGGATTTATTGCAAAAGATCACAGCATCATGCAATCATCTGCCAAATAAACTTGTTTGACTATGACTTGGTGATATGTGATTTTTAACTCTATCTAGATAGACAAAGGCAGCAGATACATGGGAACACTGCCATTCACCATCTTGGCTTGGAAATATGTCACTAATTGTTCATTGCCACTGGGCTAAACACCTGGAGTTTCCTCCCTAAGGGCATTGTGGGTCAATCTACAGCACATAATCTGCAGTGTTTCAAGAAGGCAGTTCACCACCACCTCTCAAAGGCAACTAGGGATGGGCAATAAATGTCAGCCCAACCAGCAACGTCAACATCCCACAAGAGCAAAGAGAAAGCTCAGGGCCTATTATGAATGGATCAACAGATAGTATTCAGCCAATCTGAAGTGGCAGAATACTCAGCATTTTTGATGGCCACTCAGCACTTTCTTGGGTCATGCAGTAGGTTGTGTCATGGGTCACGTGCTGTAGGTTGACCCACAATGCCCCCTTAGAGATGGAATTCCAGGATTTTGCACCAGGAACAATGAATGATTGGTGACACATTTCCAGGTCAAGTGGCTTAGAGAGGGTCTTGCAAGTGGCAGTATTCCCATGTATCTGCTGCCTTTGTCCATCTAGAATACTGATATATGGTAGTTTGGAATGACTGCAATTAGACAGATTAATAGTATGAAATGCAGACAATTTATTTTGCAGTAAATTAAAGCGCATTGTAGGTCAACAATGTAAAACAAAAACATTTGTTAAGAATTAACTGGACAGCCTTGCATAGCCAAACAACTTCTTCTCTCACATGATCTATAGTTCAGGTAGCAAGTGTAACATTATTAACTCACTCATATTATTCCTGCCTTGCTGTTTATGCAGGATGACCTTCAGCTCCAAAAACCGCCAATTACACTGTAGGACCTTCAAAGCAATGTCACACGATGATGGAATTTCATCTCTTATCTGTTTTTAGCTATTTCTTTCCCACTACAAGTGTAAGTTAAATATATAGATGATCAACAGTCTTTTAAAAAATATTGGAATAGTATGATCTCCAAACTCACTCCAATGCCAGTACATCAAGAATGGTATTTTCAGAATGCCAAATACTTCTTTTAATAAGTTGACCTCACAGCACAGTACAAGGCCAACAGGAAGCACTACAATCAGGGCCATTTCATCCACCCAATAAAAATGTGCAAATTATAAATCAGGATTAAGGAATATGTAATCAGTAAAATTGGCACAAACATTGAAATAACATCTAACGTTGTGTGGTCAGGTTGAATTTCCTGAGGTAAATCATACCAATTATATGCAACACTAGTTCTTGTTTTGCACATTTTTAGAAAAAGATATTTGCTAAAGTTCTCTCACCATTTCCAATTCAAACAAACCAACTTGATTATTCAACACAAAGCATTGAATAGTCCATGTTAAGTAGGTCTCCACTGGTTCACCAGAAAATATCATGCATGTAAGTGACATCCAGCAATCCATACGTATGCCAAGTATAGTTTTTTTGCAAACAATAAATTCAATTTGGAATCATTCTTTATATATACGTACAATACTCATTATTGTGAGCATAAAAATCCTTTGCAAGTTAGCTTTGCATTTATCAAGATTAAGTGAATGCTTCAATATTCTTGCCTCAAAGGTTTCTTTGATGAACCAAACAAAATTGCAAACTTTACTTACCACACTGTACCAATAATGGAAAAAAAGGATATTTTATACTTACACTGCAGCCATATATATTTCTCAGGTTTCATAATCTTAACATTCCTAATGTAGGCACAGTGGTTAATAAATTGATGCAAGTGGTGTGTAATGACATAAAATAAAAGAAAGAACTGTAGATGCTGGAGATCTGAAACAAAAATAGAAATAGCTGGCAAAATTCAGCAGGCCTGGCAGCAAGTGTGTGAACAAAGCAGAGTTAACTTTTTGAGTTTGGCATGCATCTCTCCTTATCAATCTGGAGTAGTATCGCGGCTCAGTAGTTAGCACGACTACCACACAGCGCCTGAGTTCATTTCCAGCCTTGCCTGACTATCTGTGTGGAGTTTGCATGTTCTCCCAGTGTCTGCCATGGGTTTCCTCTGGGTGGTCCAGTTTTCTCCCACAGTCCAAAGATGTGCAGGTTAGGGGGCATTGGCCATGTTAAATTGTCCATAGAATCCAAGGACATGTAGGTTAGATGGACTAACCACAGGAAATGCACGATTACTTCGATGGGATTGTATCTGGGTGGGAGGCCTTTCGGAGGGTCAGTGCAGACTTGATGGGCTGAATGGCCTGCTTCTGCACTGTAGGTATTCTATGATGATAATGGGCAATCAATTCCATATTGACAACAAGACTCATGTATTGTGGTCTGTATGTTTAGCAAGCAAGTCTTAATAGTTAAAGGACAGATTGTTGTGGTATGTAGAGAATTATGCAAAATCTTGAAGTGCTGATATGTCTTAACTTGTTTACCACTTTCATAACTTGAGAAATTGTTCAATGTCGAGTATCTGACAAATATCCTTTATGATCAAATTCATCTGCCATTAGAGGCCCTTTCATCATTTTACTCATCAGTTCCTGTGGAACTTGGAACTTTGGATTTGATTTAATCAGTCATTCTGAGATGGATTTTAATGTGCAAATGGACATGGAGAAGTTTCTAATAGTCTGTGGGAAATCTATAAATACGTAATGCTAAGCACATCTGTCAGTAGCTTATTTAACACAGTGACTTCATGAGGAGTTTATTTCCAGGTTCCCTGCCCAATTAGTGACAACAAGCATGTTGATGACCCAAATGATATATTTGCTCTGGCTGAAGAAATTTGTCCTCATCTCAATTCTAAAGGGTCCTTTACTCTGACACTGTGCCCTTGAAGTGGAAACATTTTCTCCACATCTACTCTATCCAGGCATCTCAATATTTTGTAAGTTTCAAACTGACTATCCCTTTTGCCTTCTAAACTCCATCAAATACATACTTAGAGTACTCAATCACTCCTCTTATATCACGTCCTTCATCCCTGGGATTATTCTTGTAAACCACTCTGGCCTCTCTCCAATGCTAGCACATCCTTCCTTAGATACGGAACCCTAACACTGCTTACAAATGTTCGAAATGTGGCCTGATCAGATCCTTATACAGCCTCAGTTAAACATCCCTGCTCTTGCATTCTCGCCCTCTTGGAATGGATGCTGACATTTCATTTGCCTTCCTAACCACCACCTGAATCTGTATATTAGCCTTAAGATATTTGTGAATGATGACTTCTAAGTCCTTTTATGCTTTAGAGTTCTGAAGCATTTCCCCATTTGGAAAATAATCTATGCCTCCATTCTTCCTCCCAAAGTACATAATGTAAGATTTTCCCACATTGTACTCCACCTGCCACTTCTTTGCCCACTCTCCTTGCTTGTCCAAGTCCATCTGCAGCCTCTCCATTTCCACAACATTACCTGTCCCTCCACCTATCTTTGTGTCATCTGCAAACTTAGCAACAATGTCCTCAGTTCCTTAAACCAGATCATTAATGTATAATGTTAAATGTTGTAGTCCCAACACTGACCCCTGTGGAACTCCACTGCTCACCAACTGCCACTTGAAAAAAGACCCAACTATCCCTATATCTGCCTTCTGCCAGTCAGCCAATCCTCTATCTATGCCAATACCTTGCCCCTAGCACCATGGACTTGTCTTATTTAGCAACCTCCAATGCGACATCTTATCAAAGGTTTTCTGGAAATCCAAATAGATAATGTCCACTGGCTCTTTTTTATCTAACTTGCAGGTAAAGTCCTTAAAGAATTCTAACAGATTTGTCAGGTATGACCTCCTCTTGATGAAGCCATGATGACTCAGCTCTATTTTACCATCTACTTCCAAGTACACCCTGGTCTGTTGGCCTCAGCAATTTTCACCTCCTTGTTTTCTCTACATCATCTGAGGATTCTTTCAATGAAGCTTTGTGTTTTGCACCTTGTTCTTCCTGCAGGCCCATTAGATGTTGTTGATCGGTGTTCTACAGAATACAGAACATCATGGCCTTGCTAGTGATCCTAGTTAGTGTGTATTAAATGGTGACTATAGATGTATCCAGGCACCTGAAGACAATCTTCAGCATGTTAAATGGTTTGTTCAGTGGCACATGTTGGAAAGCAAGCATTTAGCGGTAATGTGCCTAAGCTGCATTTCTTGGTAGTTTAGGAATTGTCTTCAGACATATTCTAAATAGGTAACCCTTTTTTCCAAGGAAACAGCTAGTAACTCTGCTACTAGGTGGGGTTTTGCGAAGCTTGGGATGGTGTACTGCCATGAGATACAAACATCATGACAGCTCCCTGGAAATGCATGAAGAGCTTTCTGTGATTGAACAACAGTTGCAAAATGATGGAGTAGGAGCCTTTGAGGTTGGTAAACATTTCTACTTGTTCTTAGGTGCTGTAATCTCCACATAACAATGTTCTGCACCTATCGGAAGGCAGCTAGAGCCTGAAACTTGAGTGCACATTCATTCTGACTGGCCTCATTGCAGGAAAAATTAATATAACTGGTCATCTGATACAAAAAACAAAACAAAACTGGACAAACTCTGGCAGAATCTCTGCAGAAAAAGCAGAGTTAATGTTTCTGATCTAGTGACCCTTCTTCAGAATTGACTGTACGCCTGGAAAAGGTTGATAGATATGCTGAAGATAGACTGGAGGGAGGGAGAGGAGTAATCTATAGGTGGAGATGGAGCCCAGTGGGAGAGAAAAAACAGTTGGGCTGACAAAGGAGTGGCCAAGGGTCAGCCTGAGAGAATGAATGGCTGCACAGTGTCTGACAATGGATTGTAGATGGTCGCAGCCCATATGATGACAAGGCTGTTGTCGCAATAAGGACATGGAAGAAGGTGCTCAAGCCCTAACATTGTTGAACTCAATATTTAGTCCAGATGGCTGCAGGGTCACCAAAAAGAAAATGAGAGTCTGTTCTTCAAGCTTGTGTTGAGCTTCACTGAAGCACTGAAACAAGCCTGAGACAGAGATGCTGGCCAGGGAACACAATGGTATTTTGAAGTGGTAGGCAACAGAAAGCTGGGGGGCATTAAAGGCGAAGGTGTAACACTTCCCAAGACTGCATAGGAATGTGAGGAGGTGTTACGAATGGAGGAGGACTGGACCAAGATGTCCCTGAGAGAACAGTCCCTGTAGAAAGCTGACCAGGGAGGGGAGGCGAAATTGTTTGGTACCGGAATCATGTTGTAGGTGGTGAAATAGCGGCTAATGATCCTCTGGATTTAATGATGGTGAGATTGTAGGGTAAGGACATGGGGAACCCTATACCTGTTGTGGGAGGGAAGGGAGGAGGTGAGGGCCAAAGTGTGGGAGATCGGTGGAACACGGCTGAGGGGCCTTGTCAACTATGATGATGGGGAATCCTTGGTTGTGGAAAAAAGGTGGATGTTTCGGAGGTCCCCTTGTCAAAGGTGGCATCATCAGATTGGATGCGATGAAGATGGAAGAACTGGGGGAAAGGAA
Organism: Chiloscyllium plagiosum; assembly: GCF_004010195.1. Taxonomy (NCBI): domain Eukaryota; kingdom Metazoa; phylum Chordata; class Chondrichthyes; order Orectolobiformes; family Hemiscylliidae; genus Chiloscyllium; species Chiloscyllium plagiosum. The sequence continues at coordinate 18,381,162 of NC_057726.1, read as the reverse complement.
GCAGGATGTGAGGATGTATCATCAAGGTAACTATGCGAGTTGATGGGTTTGTTGTGGATATGGGTGGCCAGCCTATTCCCTGAACTGGAAACAAATGTCAAGGAAGGGAAGATTGGAGTCAGGGATGGACCTGGTAAAGGTCAGAACAGGATGGAAATGGAAGTGAAGTTGATAATTTTTTCCAATTCCAGACAAGAGAGGGAAGCAGCACTGATAATGTCATTGATGTACTGGAAAAAGAGTTGTGGGTGGGGGCCAGAGTAGGACTAGAACAAGGAACGTTTCACATATCCCATAAAGAGACAGACAACCCTGGGCCCTTGTGGATATCCATGGCTACCCATTTGAACATGAGAGGACTTAGAGCATAAAACATAGAACATTGAGAAGTACAGCACAGGAATGGTCCCTTTGACCCATGGTGTTGTGCTGAACATGATGCCAAATTAAACTAATCCCTTCTGCCTGCCCTTGGTCTATATCCCTCTATTCCTTGCATATTCATGTGCTTATCTAAGAGTCCCTTAAATGCCCTTAGTGTATCTGCCTCCATCATCAGCCCTGCAGTGCATTCCAGACTCCCACCACTCTCTGTGTAAAAAGTCACCCCTCTCATCTCCGTTGAACTTTCCCCCTCTCACCTTACATGGATTCCCCTGAGTATTAGACATTTCAACTCTAGGAAAAAGATTTTGACTGTCAGCCCTATCTATGCATCTCATAATTTTGCAGACTTCTATCAAGTCTCCCCTCAGCCTCTGCCACTCCAGAGAAAACAACCCAAGTTTTTCTAGCCCCTCCTTGTAGCTTATACCTTCTAATCCTGGCAAACATCTTCTGTACCCTCTCCAAAGCCTCCACATTCTTCCGGTGATGTGGTGACTAAAATTGAATGCAATATTCTAAGTTTGGTCTAACCAAAATCTTATAAAGCTGCAACATGACATCCTGACCTGAAAGACAAGTTGTACAAAGTGAGGACAAGCTCAGCCAGGCAGAGGAGCGTGGTGGTGGATGGAGATGGTTCAGGCCCTTTTTCCAAGAAGAGACCACCATGATATGAGAATAGATGTGTAAAGGAATTGTATATCCATTGTAAAGAGGAGGCAGCTGTGGAGCTTGCAAATTTTAAATTCTTAAATTGATGTGAAGTGTCAGAAGAATAAATTGGAAGGGACAGGTCCAGGGGAGAAAAAGAATTCAGTCGAGGTAGGAAGAATTGAGTTCTATAGGGCAGAAGGAGGAAGAAACAAAGGGTCTGCCCAGACAGGGCTGTTTGTGGATTTTGGGAAGGAGATAGAAGCGAGCTGTGCAGGCTTGCAAGACTATCAGCTTGGAGGTAGTGGTGGGGAGATCACTGGATGAAGTCAAATTAGTGATTGTTGTGGACATGATGGCCAGATATTCACTGGTGGGATTATTGTCCGGGGGGGAATAGGAGAAGGTATTTGAGAACTGACACTCAACTTCTGCAATGTAGAGGTCAGTATGCCAGACTATTACAGTACCACCCCTGTCAGCAGGTTGGTTAAAAGGCAACATTACATCTGAGAGTATGGTGTTCAGTTAGCTCAGATGGAGGTAAATTGGAATGGGTAAATGGGGTTAGATTAGATTAGATTACAGTGTGGAAACAGGCCCTTCGGCCCAACAAGTCCACACCAACCCACCGAAGCGCAACCCACCCATACCCCTACAGTTACCCCTTACCTAACACTACGGGCAATTTAGTATGGCCAATTCACCTGACCCTGCACATCTTTGGATGGTGGGAGGAAACCGGAGCACCCGGAGGAAACCCACGCAGACACGGGGAGAACATGCAAACTCCACACAGTCAGTCGCCTGAGGCGGGAATTGAACCCGGGTCTCTGGCGCTATGAGGCAGCAGTGCTAACCACTGTGCCACTGTGCTGCCCACTGGTGGGTGAAATGTCCGTGGGACAGGGAGAGGACTCTTGTCCAAGGCAATGGGCATGGAGGCAAAGGCGATGGAAGAAGAGTTCAAAGTCATGTCATGCCTGAAATTCATGAAGGTGGGGACGTAGAGTGAGAAAACTGAGATCTTTGCAGAGCACAGAACATTCAGCATCAGAGAGTGGAAGGGCAGAGGGATAATAAATATCTGATGGGAGGTATGGGTTAGGAGAGGAAAGAGGAGGAGCAAGGTTTCAGAAGGGTATCTCTAAGTTGTTGGACCTTGTATTCATTAATGCCTGATGGAAAAGGATACGTTTCTTGTTAACACATTGGATGAGCCGGAGGATGAAGTGGAACTGAGGTTAAGGGCAGCTCTGAGCCAGTGAGGTAGCACTGATGCAGAGAGAGGTTGAGAGTATCTACATGGTGATGCCATATGACACCAATCATCTGTCGTTTGCATTCATGTGCTTTAACTGGGACTAATATTTCTCGCAGAGTCTGGAAGGATCATGACGCAAAAATGTTGAGGGTACTGCTGACTTTGAAAACCACTGGCAAAGCATGCTCGCAAAGTCCAACTAGTAGTTGCTCTTATTCAAGCAATCAGCAATGTCTGCTATCACCTAACATGGCATGCTGAGATTTCTAAGACATTAGTATTCTGGCATGTTAAAGAACCTTATCTTCTGCCTGCAAAATGTGCAGTTACAGACTCCTTTAACTACACCATTCCGATGTTCCTTCTTCCTTGATGGACTTCGAGACTGACACCAGAAGACTACTGTTGGTGCTCTTGCTAGTTAGCTTTATCTTCATCTGAGGTCAAATCTAAAATAGCCTAAGTGTCACCCTTTCTGATCTAATGCTGATTTTGGGCAAATCAGACTTAGAAAACTCAGAACTATTGATGGAACTTTCAGGAGGTAGGTGACACTTCCAAATATTTGAAGACACCTCTTATCAAAAGTGTTAGAAATAAATCCTTTCCCACAACCTGATAAGGAAGCAGCTGTGAGTAGGGTATTTCATATTGGCTCAGTTCCCTGAGAATTCATCAGCCCCCTCCATTACCATTGTACACACTTTGCTTTCACAGGAAATTTTCAGGAAGCCTGGAAACTCCAGGACCTAAGTTATAAAGTGAGAAATATCACTTCAATAGACCGACCAACCTATGTTAATTGTCAAGCTATTTGTCTCAAGAAAGTGTCATGCACGCAGCCTAATACACTGGAATTCTCCAGTAATTCACCTACTTTGGAGCCAGCTTCCTAATGGATGATCAACAATCCTGTTTTTAACTCAATATTGCCAGTATTAACCAAGTTCCTACCATCTACTCTAACCCTTGTACACTCCTGCACAGTAAATCAGCTCAGAACACAGTTTAATGGCTCATGATTTGCAGAGTTAGAAGATGGGATCCTATTTCTTGTTTACCATTGAATTAAATTCTTTTGAAACTTTTGCTTCAGTAAATTGCATTCACTTTCTTTTTATTTACAGTCAGGTGCTGAGATATAGCAGGAACATATCTCTTCTGGTTCGAACAAGGTTTTCAGACTCTTGACTCTCATGCTATCTTGTTTTCCAAAGCAAAAATAAGTGACAGCAAAGCAAGTTCATATCGAATAAATCCAGAATCATTTGCTTTGCTCTGTTTCTCGCCCTCCTCAAATGACAAGAGCTAAAAGAATGTTTGTGACACTTTTTCTGTTAGTGAAAAGTCAAAGTCCAAGGTTCTGTTTTGGTGACCACATCCAAACCTGGCCCTTCCAGCTCAATATAATGTTTGTAACATGGGACTAAGTGGTTTCCTTGTTGCTGATGCTCTCTTTGCACTGCAAGGTTCCTCCATTGCAAAGCAGGGGACCAAATGCTACACCTGGATTTCTGAGCCGAGTAGTTTCCTGCTGACCCTCTCCTGAATTTGTGGACATTGATTTTCCAAAGTCAGTACTGGCTTCCATGAAATTGAATACAGCTCATTGTCAATCTGAAGCATAGATTTATCAGTAGATTGGTAATAAATGTATGTTGAAGTATGTGAATCCCTGCATTAACTTGTAGATTAGGTTGAATGTCTTAATTTGTACTCAGTGGCTGTCTTTCTGTTGTTTACATCCTCAATTATTCTAATGGAAATTGCTGTTAGCTAACCTCTATTACCAATACTGATAATTATTTTTTAGGAGACAAAGAATTGAAACATTTCTCTCAAAATTATGTTGTTTCATCATCTGACATCACATTCAAATCTTCTATTACAATTTTCTTATCGGGCTTTGTTGGTACCTGAACAATTTCAGGTAAAGATTGTTCAATGAGATCAAATGGGTTGTAGTCCTCAACCTTAGCCCATAATTTGCATCTTCTCATAAATGTTGCTGGTTTCTATGACCTGAATTTCATTCAGTGATAATAGGGCTGGAAAGCATTTCTTTCAACCTTCTGTATTTACAGATTTCAATTTTGTTGACAATACGAAACCAATATAAATAATCTCAACTGATTGTTTCTTCTTTTTGGCTTCTGGCATAAGTCTAGGATGATCATTGAAATCTTCTACCAGTTTTCCCTTGAGGGGTTATTCAACAACAATTTATCTGGACAAATGTTCTTTGATTGGTTTGTCATTGAACAGTTTCAGCACAGCTTGGTCTCTCTTGACCTGTTCACTGTTCATTGCAACTGATTCAACTCTTTCTGTTACTTCAAGAATATTGAGGTCAAGACATGCTGTGGAGTGAGGGTACTTGACTAAGAATTAAGTTTGCATTCTCTGAGATCTCAAAATTAGATTACTTACAGTATGGAAACAGGCCCTTCGGCCCAACAAGTCCACACCGACCTGCCGAAGCGCAACCCACCCAGACCCATTCCCCTACATTTACCCCTTCACTTAACACTACGGGCAATTTGGCATAGCCAATTCACCTAACGTGGACATTGTGGACTGTGGGAGGAAACCCACGCAGACATGGGGAGAATGTGCAAACTCCACACAGTCAGTTGCCTGAGGCGGGAATTGAACCTGGATCTCTAGCGGCGAGGCAGCAGTGCTAACCACTGTGCCGCCCACAATCTTTGTGTTCTAATGTTACCTTAAGCTTGTGAATTCTAAACCATGTAATTTCATTTCTGTAGGCTGTAACTTCTGCTTCTTCACCAATGGCAAATTATAGGATAAAACAGTAACATTCACCCCTGCTTCAAGATTAAAATTATTGATATGTCAATTGACATAAACAAGTTCTGTCAAATGTAAGGTCGCTGAATCACCAATTTCTGCTAGGAATGCATGGGTGTCTCTACACATCTTCTGGGAATAATGTGGAAGCAATTCCAAATCTTAAGAAATGTTTTCTCCAAGATGTACAACCTTGAGTTCTATTTGTCCCACTCCTGAGATTAAATATGATAGGCAGTACTATTTCTGTTGCCATTTTTTCCTAACATAACTGTTGATCCTTCTTTCTTCAAAGCTTTTCAATTCTGGAGTACCTCAGTGTTGCATTTTTCTCCTTGCTTTAAAGATTTTAGTCCTATAACATATAGATGCTGCTTTATTTTGTTTGCTTGACAGACTTTTAAATCTGCTATATGCTAATGCTGTTTAATTTTCCTTGCTTTAAAGGAATCAAAACTGTGTGATTAAAGCAACGCGGGTTTAATTTCCTTATCTTAAAGCTTAAGTGCTGTAATATAGCAAATATTGCTTTGTTTGATGATTTTCCGATGGCTTTCAGTCAAAATGGAGGTTTTCCAAAAATCTGAAGGCAAAATGAGTTTTCCTGCTTTTTTGGATGATTCCAACCTTTCACAGTCTAATAAAAATGGTTATTCTTTTCCACTACTTTCACAAATAAAACCTGGTGCATGTAGCCTTAATAAATTCTTTGTACTTGAACTGTGATTTAAGTTGTGAATCTCCCACATTTTTCACAGCCTCAATAGCCTTTTTACGATCTTCTTCTGCCATTTTAGGCTAATAAATTGCACTTTTGTTGCTTGGCTTTTTAATGTTACTGCTGCAGTGACCTTGCTTTACATTACTGGATGTCCCTACTATAGCTGTTCCTTACAGTGTCTGCTCATTATACCAGAAGCACTCATTGTAAGCTATAAGTACTTCTTCTTTAACTTATAACCTTCTCATCTGATTCTGTTCTGTCAATTATAGTCATAGACTCAATTATACAGCATGCAAATAGACCCTTTGGACCAACTCGTCCATGCTGAACAGATATCCTAAACTGATCGAGTCCCATTTGCCAGCCTTTGGCCTGTATCCCTTACTATTCATGTTGTAATTGTACTAGTCTCCACCACTTTCTCATTCCATACTCACGCCATGCTCTGCATGAAAAAGTTACCCCTCAGATCCCTTTTAAATTTTTTCCCCTCTCACCTTAAATGTATACCCTTTAGTTTTGGACTTCCCTGCCCTGGGAAAAAGACTTTGGTTATTCTCCCTATCCACGCCCCTCATGATTTTATAAACCTCTACCAGGTCAGCCCTCAACCTCCAATGCTCTAGGGAAAATGGCCCCTAGCCTATTCAGCCTATCGCTATAGCTATAACCCTCAAATCCTGATAACATCCTTGTGAATCTTTTCTGATACTTTTCCAGTTGAACAACATATTTCCTATAGTGGGGAGACCAGAACTGAATGTAGTATTGTTGTGGTTCGGTTCGCTGAGCTGGGAATTTGTGTTGCAGACGTTTCGTCCCCTGTCTAGGTGACATCCTCAGTGCTTGGGAGCCTCCTGTGAAGTGCTTCTGTGATATTTCCTCCGGCATTTATAGTGGTTTTTCTCTGCCACTTCCGGTTGTCAGTTCCAGCTGTCCGTTGCAGTGGCCGGTATATTGGGTCCAGGTCGATGTGCTTATTGATTGAATCTGTGAATGCCTCTAGGAATTCCCTGGCTGTTCTCTGTTTGGCTTGTCCTATAACAGTAATGTTGTCCCAGTCGAACTCATGTTGCTTGTCATCTGCGTGTGTGGCTACTAAGGATAGTTGGTCGTGTCGCTTCGTGGCTAGTTGGTGTTCACGGATGCGGATTGATAGCTGTCTTCCTGTTTTCCTATGTAGTGTTTTGTGCAGTCGTTGCATGGGATTTTGTACACTACATTGGTTTTACTCATGCTGGGTATCGGGTCCTTCGTTCTGGTGAGTTGTCTGAGAGTGGCTGTTGGTTTGTGTGCTGTTATGAGTCCTAGTGGTCGCAGTAGTCTGGTTGTCAGTTTGGAAATGCTCTTGATGAATGGTAGTGTGGCTAGTCCTTTGGGTTGCGGCATGTCCTAGTTCCGTTGTCTTTCCCTTAGGCATCTGTTGATGAAACTGCGTGGGTATCCGTATTTGCCAAATACATTGTATAGGTGTTCTTTTTCCCTCTTTTTGCAGTTCTGGTGTACTGCAGTGTGTTGTGGCCCTTTTGAACAGTGTCTTGATGCAACTTCTTTTGTGTGTGTTGGGGTGGTTGCTTTCGTAGTTGAACTCACAAACTTTGAATGCAGTATTCTAAAAGTGGCCTCATCAATGTCCTGTATAGTCACAATTCCAATACTTAATGCACTGACCAATGAAGGCAAGAAAGCCAAACGACTTCTTTATCACCTTGTCTATCCTGCCTTCTCTTTCAAGAAACTATGTACCTACACCCCTAAGTCACTTTATTTGCCAACATTCCCCAGGGGCCTACCACTAATTTTGTTTTGCCTTACCAAAATGCAACACCTCACATTTATCTAAATTAAAATCCATCTGCTACTCTTTGCCTCATTGACCCATCTGACCAGGGTTCCATTGTACTCTGAGATGATCTTCATCACTGTCCACTACATCACCTATTTCGGTGTTTTCTGCAAACTTACTAACGGTACCTCTTACATTCTCATCCAAATCATTTATATAAATGATAAAAAGCAGTGGAACTGGCACTGATGCTTGCAACACACCACTGGCACAAGCCTTCAGTTCAAAAACAATTTAAAAAGTGTTCTGCTTGCCCACAGTGATTTTTTAACTTTACTCACGGAGCTCTGATGTCTGTTCACTTCCTAGCTGAATCTTTAATCAGCATTGCTCCTTTAATTCTCAGTTCCCAGTGAATATGTAACTGTCAGCGTAGACTAGCTTCTGGCACTTATTTCAGTGCTTCTTGCTGAATCTCAAGTAAAAGTGGTATTTCTCCTTTGCTGATCTTTCCTTGAGTTTGGCTGTTATAGTTACTGTGTGGACGAGTCGTTCTTAAAGCCATAGAGTCTTTAAAACTGTAGTTATCCAGTCTTGATCATGGGACTACTAAAATTCGATGTTCTTGGCTCCACTGAAATTCTCAGTGAGTTACCTAATGTTCACCACTGATAACTATTTCAATGGTGCACATAAATTCAATTTCCAATCTGTTCTGTTGATTGCAATGTTGCATTTGGGTTTGGGATGCCAATCTTTAGCAGCTTCTGTTTGGGATAGTTTCCCATCACAAACTGAGTCTTAGCACAAAGTGGCTGTTGCCTTGAACAAGGTATAGTTTATTACATGAAAGCAATTGCATTAGTTATCGTAAACATAGTTGCTATGACTATGAGGAGACCTATGGATACAGGTCTACATGCTGAGATCGAAGACGTTCTGCCTTTTCTTCATTCAAGCCTGCATGATGTCATGAGACGGCATGAAACAGTTTGCACTTCCCAACATCTAACACAATAACACTCCAAACTGGTAGATGTCTTTAAACATGATTACCTTGGAACCCAATCAGATACATGAGGAGAGAGTGAGCAAGTGTTGGTTGTCTTTCTGTCAGAGACAACTTACTAAGAACAACTTGGGTAGAAATAGGCCCAACAAGGTAAATGTGCACAGTATTTCCCTCTTAAGTCCAGACAAACAAGAATTCAGGCCTGATAAAGAAATCCTAGACCACCTTACTTCTAGTCCACCCGATTCCTACAATCCAAGATTTTCAGTCAGGAGCATTTTATTTTGCTAAGAACTCCTTATGCGTCAGTGGCAGAATTTATCTCACTCGGTTTTGACAGCCATTTTAGTTGGGGACAGAGTATTTTGAAGCCTGGTTGTTAAATCAGCTTTAATTTTAATCAGCTGTACACAGTGGCATTTCCCACAGGTGTAGGTTTGGGGTGGTGAGAATTAAAATCAAGCTCATCAGTTCTACTTGCATCTCTAATGCAACTAATTAAATCCTGAAGTAGTTTTATCATTATGCTAAGTTTAGGAAATAAAACTGTGACAAACCAGCAGTCCTTAGTTCAATGATACTTTAGATGCAGTTGAAGTACCTTTTCTCTTTCCAATTTTTAAACTTTGTTTTTCATTACTGCACTTCAACAACTTTTGTTTGTGGATCAAGGTCTAGAAGTCAACCCAATGAGCCAAGCTAAAAGCCATTTCACCAGTTAATAATTTAAAAGTTAATAATCGTTCATTGTGTTAAATTACTTTTACTTTGAAAAATGACTTAATTCACAGATGGTAAAATGAATTATCAGTTGAGGAGCCTGAAGGCCATTCCCATTATTCTGTATTTATGGTCTGCAGAGGACCATAGGCATCTCTCTCCATTAGCGAGAGAGAGAGATATCTTTATGCAAGCACACCTAAGGGAAATTCGGTTTAGAGGGAACTGTTTAGAAATTAATGATTGTTACTCCATGTGAATTGACAATACTTTAATAAGTTATTTTACACATGTAGTATTGAAATGCAACTACTTTTGTAATTATTAATTTATTACAGAAAATGAAAAGTTGATGCACATCAGACACCACAACTAAAACATTACAACAAGTCATATAACAAGACAATAGAATTGAGGAAAGTGAGAAAACTGCATTGATTTTATAGAGTTTGGACTTAAAATTCACACTTGTGTGGATTTGTGGATGTTTCTTCAGACCTATAGCTAGATTAAATGTTTAAATTGGAAGTGGGTAAGGAGCTAAGAATGGCCAACTTCTCCTTTCTTCTCCTTTTTTCTACTCTCCCCTTTTACTCTTCAACTCACTAATACAAACTGAAAAAGGGCTGGTATTCATCCAAATTTCAACTCGACTTTAAAAAGGTGAATTTCGATAATAGGGTAAAATTCTAGTTCCATTTTATTCTAACACTGCAAATTGATTAGGATTTCATATGAAAGCTATCTGACCAAGAGGCAGATGCAGTTAAAGAGCACATGCACTCCTGTACTCAATTTGTATTGTTTATTATCATGGCACAACATTCGGTGTTCTGCTTATAAACAAGTTACTGTTTGTTCAGCTGCATTACATCCGTGGTAACTACCAGTCTGTCACTGCTCTTCTACTGTCTTCTCTTTTGTCCAATTTTCCCAGTTTATATTAGGCAAATCAGTCTTCATACCCTCACCTTCATTTAAGCTTAACACCACACACACAATTTAAACCCTAAAACTGAATATCTGATTAAGAACACTTTGAAACCCCTTACTTCGACAGGGGTTCTTAAACTTTGAAAGCCTACCCAGTTGCTGTGTTTTATTTATTACAAAATTAATATTTCTGAAAGATTTAGTGTTGAAGTTGCACCATCTTCACAAATCTGATGACATCATGCAGCCTTTGGTTCATGAAACAGTTAGTCTTGTATAAGGTCCTGATGGAGATAGACACAACATATCTGACCACTGTTTGTTATAATTCACCCTTTTAGTAATGCTGATTTCATATATTGCTTGCAAGCAAAACATCTCTTGGAATCAACCTGCTATAGATATGTTATTATAGATCTATGGAGTAAGTGGGACTTAAATCTTGGTCTCCAAGCTCAGAGGTCAGGACATTACCTCTGCACCACAAGAACCCCACTAGCATGCAATTTATAGTTTCTAATCAATCTGTTCAGGAATTCTATTACACCCGTCTGGAACAGGTAGGACTTGAAACCAGGCCTCCTGGATCAGAGGAAGGGACTTTTACCACAACACCACAAGAGCCTGGCTAGTATGCAATAAGCTACACCTTACCATGTAAGATAGATGCGTCTTCTTGGTAAGCTTATCTTCCACAATTAATAATTATATTCAGCATAAAACAAAGAATTGGTCATTGTTGGCTCATTGGTATAGTGGTATGTTTTTCACTTCAGATGGATGTAGTTAATGTGAGAGGTCCTGTATCCAAATCCCAGGAAAACTCTCAATTCTTTAACTTGGCCCTTTCTTGCTCTGTTGCAGTGATTTCTACATGGCTGATTGCTTTAATGTGGGTCACTACCTTGGGGCAGACAGGCATGGTCTGCTGTCATAGCAGGTCCTGCTTAAGCACCATCCTACCCAACAGGAACAAAAACAGAAGTATCTGGAAAAGCTCAGCAGGACTGGCAGCATCTGTGAAGAGAAATCGAAGTTAAAGCTTTGAGTCTGGTGACCCTTTCTCAGGTCAGCATGATCCTGCCCATAAAGCCAGATGGTGTTTTCCCCTTCCAGCCATGTCAAAAACAAATGTCAGGAACCCCACAGTAAAACTCTGTACTGACTGATAGAATATTTTATCACCTCAGGCTCTGCATTGCACTAAATGCAATGATTTTAGGTGGAGGTAGTGGTAATGTCACTGGGCTCGTAATTCAAAGGCCAAGGTAAATGCTTTGGGAACTTGTATTCATAACTCACTACAGTCATTGGTGGAATTTTAATCTGATTAGTAAATCTAGTCTGAGCAATGGTGATCATAAAGATTGTTGTAAAATCCTGTCCAGTTCATTAATCCCCTTTAGGAAAGGAAGTCTGTTGTCCTTACTTGGTCCGGCCTACATTGGTGACTTCAAACCCACAACAATGTTGTTACATCTTTCCTACCTTCTGGAAAGGCTATCTCAGTTCAAGAACAATGAAGGATGTACAGTAAAGGATTAATAATGCCCATATTCCATGAAAGAATAAAGAACATTCATGCATTGCATCTTGCCATGGAAGAGAAATGTGCAGCTTCAGTGCAATTTGTAAATTCCAATCACAGCCAGAATGGAGAGAGTAAAAAGCTACCAGATAAATTAAATCCTTGCTGTATCCAAACAGTTGTAAGTTCCTTTTCTCTTTTCAACTCACTGATAAAGTAAAAACAATTCCCATCATTATAGTTGCACTTTGCCAGTTAAAAAGAATGGGGAAACACAAACACTCGAGAGTTTGGATCCAGTGCAAATACAGCAAAGTATCCAAGTTCAGACACGCCTGCTTCTGACCTTACCCCTGTTCCAGGATTACTTGAACAGCACAGGGGACCAAAATTAGGCATTCACTCAGCCTCACGGTGATAATTCTAAGATATAACTGCCTGGTTTTGTTAAGGCAGCAACTTGAATAATTGGCAGTCAGTACAAAGATCTGAGTGTGCAGTGTTACTAAACGTTACATGGACCAGAAGTGCGCTTGTAGGTGTTTATTTAATCATTCGCCTGGAAATAAAATCTAACCTTTCAAAAAAAAGTAATGTTGAGGTTTGGATAACCGACAAAATCAACAAGTTTTTTCACTGTTTTTCGCTTTTGTAAATATTGCATCTGGCACGGAATAGGCAAACAGAGCAGTGCCTAAACAGACAGTGTGTGCGACCTGTAGCTGACAACTGCCCAGATTCGTCAAAGGGGAGCTGCTTTTTTATTTCCTCTTGACTTCTGACTGTCAGCAGAAAATGAGTAATGACTGACCTGCTTCCATAATGCGAATTGCAGCTTAGATTAGATTACATACAGTGTGGAAACAGGCCCTTCGGCCCAACAAGTCCACACCGACCCACCGAAGCGCAACCCACCCTGACCCATTCCCCTACATTTACCCCTTCACCTAATACTACGTGCAATTTAGCGTGGCCAATTCACCTAACCTGCACATTTTTGGACTGTGGGAGGAAACCGGAGCACCTGGAGGAAACCCACGCAAACACTGGGAGAATGTGCAAACTCAACACAGTCAGTCACCTGAAGCGGGAATTGAACCCGGGTCTCTGGCGCTGTGAGGCAGCAGCGCTAACCACTGTGCCACCCACACCCACACCCACGCCCCTTTCGAGACTGGAAAGGTGTGCTTTTGAGGTGCTTCTGCTTAGCTGTGGAATATTGGATCAAACATGAGGTGCCTGTCCTCTAAATAGTTACAAGTTTCTGTACATCAGGCAAGCAGAGATAAACGTTTTCAAAAATAAAAACAGAAAGTTCTGAAACACTCAGTGGTCAGGCTGCTGCTCTGGAGAGACAAACATACTCAACAGTCCCTTTCCAGACAGGCTTTTGGGCTGAGGCACAGAATTTGGAGTAAGGACGGTGTGCAGGCGTCCTGCCACCTATTCAGATCTCAGCCTGGTTGATAGACTCAGGAGCAGGTAGTGAGCTTATTAAACTGGGATGTATCGAGGGAATTGGAGGGTTTCCAAATTCTGACCTCTGAAGGGATCTGATCTCCTGTCATAGGGTGCTTTAGTTTGACAGAAATAGTTTAAGCACCCTAATCCTGACCCAATCCTAATCACAATCCTAGTAATAGTCTGATGTTCTCAGTGTCCAAATGTTCCTCTCTATTTTGTGTTTGGTCCTTTGAGAGGTAGACAGACAGAAAGAGTGCTTTCTCCAGTTCTGATATCACAAGTCAATCTCTCTTGCACTACTTACAGCAATTTTTGGAAATACCACCTTATTTGTATATTTCAACGTCTGTTTTCCAAGCTTAATAATTGCAGGTGATATTTTCATCTTCTAATGTGTGAAACTTATCATCCAGGTATAAATCAAAGTTGGAGATGAGTGTTTCTTAATACCTAACTTATTGCACTAATTTCAGTACCTTTCATAAAAAATGTTATTTTCAGTTCAGATGATTTCACTTATTAAAATTAATTTCATAAAACTTAGCAACCCTGTATAATTAACTGATTGATGTGGCGATTTTAAATCAATGTTTTCCATTTTAATACTATTTCAGTTGATGAAAGTCCAGGTATTAAGATCAGATTCCATTCTTGATCATGATTGTGACAGTAACATCATCCGTTACATCATCTGTTGTGTATCTCAGTATACGTATCAGTAGCAGGAGTAGACTATTCTGTGCCTTACGCCTGCTCCAACATTTTATAAGGTTATGACTGACTTGACTGTTACCTCCAGAACACCTTCCTGCCTACCTTCACATCCTTTGGCTCCCTTATCAATCCAGAATCTATCTAACTCAGCCTTAAAAGTATTCAATGATTCTAAATTCAACCTCCCACCTTCTCCCTATTTCAACCCCCAACGTTTGTCTCCTTGCCACATGACTGCCCGGCCTCCAACTGCCTCAACAAACCTGATCCTTCCTGATTATTGCTGGGGACAAGCCATTGCTATGTTCTTTTCTCATAGACTTTCCTACCCATTAGAGCCATTCAGTTTATCAACCTGGCCAACTGGGAGATGGGAAGCATAATTAAAGAATAATTATGAAGTATTGACTTAAATTTAACAAGATCTTACTTGGTATTCCTGGGAATATTTATCCAGTATTTTTTTCTGTAACTGCTCCCCAACACCGTCCTCACTTCCCTGGCCAGAATGGTGCTTGTTTGATTGTTAGTTTGTCTGCGATCAACAATCACTACATTTGAAAGTTAATTATTGTATGTGCGGCACTTTGCAATGTTTCTTTGAGATGAAATGAAATAGTACACAATGTGCATTTTTTATTTCTTACTTTGCTGTCATGGAATGCCTTATGTATGATTCTAGACTGGTCCAAGATGGTGGTGGAGTAGGACACTTCATCCAGAGCTTGCCCACTCTGTCCATTCCATTTCTTTTTTCTCCTTCTCTTTATTTCTTTCTCTTGTGCTTTACTTCTCTTCTGTCTTTTTCCTCTTCTGCCAATGGCCCAGAGCATGGGGACGGCAGTCAGCAGTCCGGAGCGCAGGACGGTGGTCATTGACCTGATACAGAAGGGTGACAGTGGCTAGTGATCCAGCTGGATGGGGCGCGACCAGCGGCCTGGAGTGGGGACGGTGCCTGTGGGCTCGGAGTGAAAATGGCTACTGTTTGTGAACAGACGAAGCCTAGACAGACCACATGGAAGCCCTAATAGAAAGATTGTAATATCTTTAATTTTAACTTTACTTCTTATTTCCCTAACTAGTAGTTTAACTTTTTTCTTTATTTTCTCTACCTTTTGTAGCTAAAATTTGTACCTAGGTACTTGATACCTAAGATGATGCCGGGTGTTGGTGACATGTACAGTTGTCACTGTACTCCTATTCCTTTGTAACTTAAGTGTACATTAGCATAAACCTAATTCTAATTTTCATTCCAGATGGTAAATGGCAGCAAGTTGTGTGACCATGGAGAGTTTCACAATGACACGCAATTCACACACTACATCAACATTTTCTATCAGTGGTCATTGAATAGTAACCAGGAGAGGCAACTCTTTCTTTTCCCAAACGCAGCTGAATGCATTTTAGCACTAAATTGGTTTCCTGCTAACTTAGCATACACCTGTTAACAAGCTCAGAACATGCATAAGAATGTATGAAAATTGAGCAGAAGTAAATATTCCCACCCTTCAAGCCTGTTCTGTCATTCAAAAGATAATATCTTCTACATAAACCCGAACTTTCTTACCCCATTTCCACATCCTTTGATTGCCTAAATGGCTAAAAATCTACTAATTTATTTTGCTACCTGATTCTCTGTCACAATGGGACAGACATTTCATGAAAGTTAATTCTGCACAGCTCTTGGAGTCATAATTAAACTTTTCATCAACAATCTGTACGCTGAATCTCACATTATTCCTGGAATTATTCATAAACACATCAAACATTGTTTCTTCATTGGAATCAATAACTAGGGAGAGGAGGAGGAAGAATACCAGAAAGAAGGTGGGGAAAGGGGGAGGGGTAAGATGAAGGGTGCTGGCAGAAAGAAAGAATGAGGATAGAGAAGTCCTTTAATAACCTGGAAAGGTTGGAAAAGAATGTTTCAGTATCTCTGTAACAACTATATAAAAAGTAGCATGTAAAATATGCAGTCAGGTTGACAAAGATAAATGTCAGTTTCCCTTTGTTTAGCTTACTTCATGAATTCAAAATGACTTAATATGCTTCCACCCAGTTAAATACTTTCAAAGTGTAGCCACTGTTGTAATTTGGAAAATGCGGCTGCATAAATACAGTTATCCTGATGAAATAATGGAAGTTCTCCACACTGTTGGTCACAATCCTCCATAATTCTAATGGTGAAATTGTGCATGTATGTGCAATTTACATTATTATAAACCCATTATCTAATGCACTTTCAGTCATCCTCTTGTCTTTGATGCCAGAGGAGATGGTGGAGGTTCTTACAATTACAATATTTAAAAGGCATCTGGATAGGCACAGGAACATGAAGGGTATCCAGGGATATGGACCAAATGCTGGCAAATGGGGCTAGATTAGTTTAGGATGTCTGGTTGGTATGGGTGAGTTGGACAAAAGAGCCTAATTCCGTGCTGTGTAACTCAATAACTCTATGACTGTCTGTACATACATTCAGGACAAGTTGTCTGAAACAAGTGGGCAGGTTTTTCCAGCTTTCTTGTTCATGGGTGCATTTTACATTTGGGCTTTCATACATTTTCACAATCATGTGTCCTATGAAGAGTGAACACATAGACAAGGATGAATGCGCCAACAAAAAATCATGTATTAAGAAAAAAGATTAGACAAATGATAAACAAACAGTCTAATACAAACGTATTTTTCTCAACTTACTAATTGTTGGTATTCCAACTCATTAATTTTATATTTTTGTATAATTTGAGATATAACCTTAGCTTCGATACACAGTTTGATCTTTCCAATGACTGCAATGGAAAATCAGCAGGCATCCCATTTATTTTTGAAACAAACCAGAGACACATCCATCGGCCCAAATTAGGTCTCAAGGTGATTCTTTGTAACACTGCTTTATTACAAAACTTGACCAATGACTGACTTCGTGGCTTAATGGCTGGCATGAGGAGTTGAGTGGTCTAGTTCTGCTCTGATTTCACATGATTAACTACATTTTTTTAAAGCTAGCAGAATTAAAAATGTGAAGTATGAATAACTATTTTAGAAAAACATTGAATCATGGCAACTCTATCTACTAATGCCAGCACAGCCAAAATCAGAATACCAGCTCTGTGAAGTTACAATTGTGATGTATTCCAAGACCACACAAGAAGCAAAATGCACTTCACCTATTCAAGGCTTTGTTAGTTCCCAATTGAGTAATGAGGCCGACTCTAGTCCCCACATAAGACCAAGGTTCAGGACAAATGCAGGAATGTCACCTGATCAATACCTCACCTTAGAGATTTCAGATATCAGGAACCATTCCAATAATTTGACTGTTTCTTTGAGAGGAATGCAAACATGCAAGGAATTAAGGCTTCTATAATGATAACAGGATTGATAATAGTAATGAAAAGGAAAAGTTTATTTGAGATGGGTAAGTGTGGTAAAACTAGAGAACTGGCATATCTGCCAAGTACTATTTCTTCTTGCAGGCAGTTATCAACATAGTAGTTTGACGTGATGGGGAATTCATTTACTTATGTTGATCAGAAAAATTCAGAGTTCCTGGTTAGAAATTGGTTTTGGCCATGTTTAGTTTCGTAACTAACGACAGTGCACAGTTAAATCAAGATATCTGAACCTCCTTTTGAAACTGAGCTTCCTTTGACTATTTTCAGTGAACTAGGTGAAAGTGAGGATTGAAAATGCTGGAGATCAGAATCAAGATTAGAGTGGTGCTGGAAAAGCACAGCAGGTCAGGCAACATCCGAGGAGCAGGAAAATCGACATTGCGTAGGGGAAATGAGGAAACTGGTGAAATCCACATTGATGCCCTGGGGTTGAAGTGTTCTGAGGCGGAAGATGAGGCATTCTTCCTCCAGGCATCGGGTGGTGATGGAGTGATGATGGAGGAGGCCTAGGACTTGCATGTCTTGGGCAGAGTGGAAGGGGGAGTTGAAATGGTGGGCCATGGGACAGTGGGGTTGATTGTGCAGGTGTCCTGGAGTTGTTCCCTAAAGCGGTCTGCGAGAAGGCATCCAATTTCCCCAGTGTAAAGGAGACTGCATCAGGAGTAACAGATACAATAAATGACATTGATGGATGTGCAGGTGAAATTTTGATGGATGTGGAAGTCTCCTTTGGGGCCTTGGATGGAGGTGAAGTGGGAGGTGTGGGTGCACGTTTTGCAATTTCTGCGGTGGTAGGGGAAGGTGCCAGGAGGGGAGGGTGGGTTGTTGGTGGCGTGGACCTGACCAGGTAGTCACAGAGGGAATGGTTGAAAGGGGTAGTCATGGCCCATTGTGATTTTCCTCACAAAAGCTTCTTCTCTTCATATAATTAATCAAGCACCTGGTCTCTGCAGCACTGTGTCAGGGAATCACATGGCAGGAGAGGTGAAAATTCTTGCTGCTGCTGCTTGCAAATTTTACTCTGCTCGTGCATATTTAATTCCCAGCTCGACAGCACTTCAGATGAGACAGACCAGAAACTGCCTTTCACTGGTCCTGCACTGTCATCCTAAGGAAATGGCCAAGAAATACAAGTTAGCTCCTCAGTTAACCAACAGGGATTTGGTTGTGCTGGTGGATGAGTTGATGGAAAGGAGAATGGTACTGTATCCTGCTGACTGGCAATGAGATCATGACATCAGGACCAGTGGCCTGGACAGAGATAGCTGTTAGTGCTGTGTCCTGGATACATTCAGCAGTGCATAAAGAAGGTTAATAATCTTTTATATTTTATAAGATTAAGTGCTACTATAATCTCTATGTTATTTCATACTCATAGGATCATCAGACACTCTGCCACTCTATTCTTTTGGAGGGGATTCCTGAAGAAGGGCTTATGCCCGAAACGTCGATTCTCCTGTTCCTTGGATGCTGCCTGACCAGCTGCGCTTTTCCAGCAACACATTTCCACTCCATTCTTTTCCCATCAATCAAATCTCACCAAAGCTCATCAATTACAACTCTCACTGTTACATGAATCATGTCCACTCAATGGATCTCACTCATTCCTTCCTCACAAACTATTAATCCTTCCTGTCCTCTGCACTTCCCACCCACTGACTCGGAACAACTGATCAACTCTCAAGCATCAGCACTAACTGCTGTTTCATCCAGTTTCATTGTACTATACTACTCCCTCTGTCTCATTGCAAGAAGAATTGGCAAAAACTCAAGGTTGAAGAATTTACAAGCATTTTTGGTCAGAAGTATTGACTGGATGATACATCTCAATTTTATCCTGATGTTGCCAGCTTTACAGATGCCAGTCTTTGGCTAATTTGATTCATTTCATGTGATATCAAACAGCTGGAGGCACCTCATACTGCAAAGACTATAGGTTCGGGCAACATTAAGTCAATAATAAAGAGGATTTGTGCTCCAGCATTAGCCAAGCTATCCATTAGAGTTACAACACTGGCATACACTTGACAATACAGGAAGTTGTCTGGATATGTCCAGGCCACGACAAGCAGGATAGAACACCCATCAGCCATGATTAAATGGCGGCGTGGAGCGATGGGCCAAATGGCCTTACTTCCATTCCTATGTCTTATCGTCTTATGGTCTCAGGATAAATCCAACCCAGCTAATTTCTGATCCATCAGCCTACTTTCAGTCATCAGCAAAGTGACGGAAAGTGTAATCAAGAGTGCATTTACCCAACCTGTTCACCAACACTTAGTTGGATTCTGCCAGATCCACTTAGCTTCTGACTTATTACAGCTTTTCTCCAAAATGGACTATAGAGGGGAATTGGAGGTGAACCCCCCTGATATCAAGGCAGCATTTGATCAAGTATGACATCAAGGAGCCCTCACAAAACCCAAGTCAGCAGGAATTAGTGGGAATTGCTGGTTGGAGTAATATCTGGCACAAAGGAAGAGGGTTGGGGTTGTTGTAGAACAATGGTATCAGCCACAGGGATATCTCAGTAAAAGTTCTTCGGTGTAGTGTTCTAGGCACAAGCACCTCGATTGCTTCATCAGTGACCTGTCTCCATCATAAGGTCAGACAGAGGATATTACTCACAACTGCACATTGCAAACTGCATCATTCATGACTTCTCAGTTACAGAAGCAGTCTATGTCCAAACACAACAAAATCAGTACAGTATTCAGACTTAGGCTGATAGGTGGCATAAGAGATCCATGCCCCACAGATACCAGGAATAACCATCACCAAAAAGAGAGAATCTAACCATCATTCCTTGATATTCAATGGCACTACTACACTGAAACCTCCACTATTAACATCCCATTGTCAATTACTAGCAACTGAACTGGACCAACTATATAAACACATGGCTACCAGTTCAGGTTAGAAGCTGAGGAATTCTCAGTGAGATTCTAAAACTTATCTACCATCTACAAGGCACAAGTCAGGAGTTTGATGGAATACTCAACAATTGCCTGGACAAGTGCAGCTTCAATAATACGCAAGCTCAATATCATTCATGGCACTTGACTGGCACTGCATTTAATACCTTCAAAATTCCTTCCCTCTACCACCAAGTCACAATGCACCAAGTCTCCTCAGACAGCACCTTGCAAACCTATGACTTATGTCACCTAGAAGGGTATGGGCAACAGATACATGGCATGGTGGCTCAGAGGCTAGCACTGCTGCCTCACAGCACCAGGGTCCCAGATTTGACTCCAGCCTCGGGTGACTCTCTGTGTGGGGTTTGTACATTCTCCCCATGTCTGTGTGAGTTTCCTCCAGGTGCTCTGGTTTCCTCCCACAGTCTAAAGATGTGCAGGGCAGATGAATTGGCCATGCTAAAATTGCCCATAGTGTTAGGTGCATTAGTCAGAGGGAAACGGGTCTGGGTGGGTTACTCTTCGGAGGGTTGAGTGTGGACTTGTTGGGCTGAAGGACCTGTTTCCACACTGTTACAAAAAAGGAAGGATTCTGGGTAATCCAAGATGGAGGATGGGAAAAATTTCTGGCTGTAAGAGCTGCTCCTTTTTTTGAGGTATTTTAGGTGTTGGAGGTGATTTCCTTGAATTCGAGGAGCAGCAATTACTGTTTTATATGCTGTTGCATTGTTTTGGAAATTTGGAAAAAAAAGTCAAAACAACAGCAGTTTAAAAGGGAGAAGAGCAGACAAAGGAAGCACATGGTGAGGACAGTGCAGGAGAGAGAGAGAGAGAGATATGTACTTCTTGTCAGATGTTGGAGTTTAAAGAGAGTTTAAGGGTTACTACGGATTATATCTGCCATAAATTCTGTTGGATGTGAATCTTATCAGTGGATCGGTTGGAGAGGAAGATAGAAGCGATGAGGAATTTGCAACAGCAACAGTATATGTTGGATGGCAGTTATAGGAAGGGGGGAGAGTCTCAGATACAGTCACATAGATGGGTTAACTTCAGGAAGGGTAAGAGAGGTACGCAGCTAGTGCAGGAGTCTTTTGTGGATATACACCCATTTCAAACAGGTATGCTGTTTTGGAAAATGTAGGGGGTAATGGATTCTCAGGGGAACATAGCATGAACAGCCAAGTTTCTGGTGTTGAGACTGGCTCTAACGCAACGAGGGGTATGTCGACTTCCAAGAGATCAATTGTGTTAGGGGATTCTGTAGTCAGAGGTACAGACAGACGTTTCTGTGGCCAGCAGAGGAAAAGCAGGATGCTGTGTTGTTTCCCTGGTGCCAGGATCAAGGATGTCTCAGAGAAGGTGCAAAATGTTCTCACGGGGGAGAGGGACCAGCAGGAGGTCATTGTCCACATTGGAATCAACAACACTGGAAGGGAAAAGGTTGAGACTCTGAAGGGATATTACAGAGAGTTAGGCAGAAATTTAAAAAGGAGGTCCTCAAAGGCAGTAATATCTGGATTACTCCCAGTCGTATGAGCTAGAGAGGGCAGGAATAGGAGGATAGAGCAGATGAATGCATGGCTGAGGAGCTGGTGTTTGGGAGAAGGATTCACATTTTTGGATCATTGGAATTTTTTTGGGGTAGAAGTGACCTGTACAAGAAGGACAGATTGCACCTAATTTGGAAGGGGACTAATATATACTGGCAGGGAAATTTGCTAGAACTGCTTGGGAGGATTTAAACTAGTAAGATGGGGGGGTGGGACCCAGGGAGATAGTGAGGAAAGAGATCGATCTGAGATGGGTACAGCTGAGAACAGGAGTCAAACAGTCAGGGCAGGCAGGGACAAGGTAGGACTAATAAATTAAACTGCATTTATTTCAATGCAAGCAGCCTAACAGGGAATAGACAATAGACAATAGACACTAGGTGCAGGAGGAGGCCATTCTGCCCTTCGAGCCTGCACCACCATTCAATATGATCATGGCTGATTATCCTTAATTAGTATCCTGTTTCTGCCTTATCTCCATAACCCTTGATTCCACTATCTTTGAGAGCTCTATCCAATTCTTTCTTAAATGAATCCAGAGACTGGGCCTCCACTGCCCTCTGAGGCAGAGCATTCCACACAGCCACCACTCTCTGGGTGAAGAAGTTTCTCCTCATCTCTGTCCTAAATGGTCTACCCCATATTTTTAAGCTGTGTCCTCTGGTTCGGCACTCACCCATCAGCGGAAACATGTTTCCTGCCTCAAGAGTGTCCAATCCTTTAATAATCTTATATGTCTCAATCAGATCCCCTCTCAATCTTCTAAACTCAAGGGTATACAAGCCCAGTCGCTCCAATCTTTCAACATAAGAT
>NC_057726.1:18353797-18354497 GCF_004010195.1 Chiloscyllium plagiosum | reverse complement strand
CCACTGTTTAAGAAGGGTGGTAAGGACAAGCCAGGGAACTATAGACCAGTGAGCCTGACCTCGGTGGTGGGCAAGTTGTTGGAGGGAATCCTGAAGGACAGGATGTACGTGTATTTGGAAAAGCAAGGACTGATTCGGGATAGTCAACATGGCTTTGTGTGTGGGAAATCATGTCTCACAAACTTGATTGAGTTTTTTGAAGAAGTAACAAAGAAGACTGATGAGGGCAGAGCAGTAGATGTGATCTATATGGACTTCAGTAAGGCGTTCGACAAGGTTCCCCATGGGAGACTGATTAGCAAGGTTAGATCTCACAGAATACAGGGAGAACTAGCCATTTGAACACAGAACTGGCGCAAAGGTAGAAGACAGAGGGTGCTGGTGGAGGGTTGTTTTTCAGACTGGAGGCCTGTGACCAGTGGAGTGCCACAAGGATTGGTGCTAGGCCCTCTACTTTTTGTCATTCACATAAATGATTTGGATGCGAACATAAGATGTATAGTTAGTAAGTTTGCAGATGACACCAAAATTGGAGGTGTAGTGGACAGCAAAGAAGTTTACCTCAGATTACTACAGGATCTGGACCAGATGGGCCAATGGGCTGAGAAGTGGCAGATGGAGATTCTAGGAAGGGGAGGGAGGAGTCTGAGACGGTCCAGGTAAATTTGAGGTCGCGGTGGAAGGTGTTGGTAAAGTGGAT
>NC_057726.1:18353296-18353742 GCF_004010195.1 Chiloscyllium plagiosum | reverse complement strand
AGGAAAAGTTGGGGGGGGGGGGTGCCACACCCTCCGCTACATCGATGACTGTATCAGACCGTCTCAGACTCCTCCCTCCCCTTCCTAGAATCTCCATTTCCATCTCAGACGACCGAATCAACACGGACATTTACTATAAACCGATCGACTCCCACAGCTACATAGACTACACCTCTTCCCACCCTGCACCCTGTAAAAACGCCATCCCATATTCCCAATTCCTTCGTCTCCACCGCATCTGCTCCCAGGAGGACCAGTTCCAATACCGTACGACCCAGATGGCCTCCTTCTTCAAAGACAGCAATTTCACCCCAGACGTGATTGACGATGCTCTCCACCGCATCTCCTCCACTTCCCGCTCCTCCGCCCTTGAGCCCCGCCCCTCCAGTCGCCACCAGGACAAAACCCCACTGGTCCTCACCTACCACTCCACCAACCTCCATATA
>NC_057726.1:18330228-18352356 GCF_004010195.1 Chiloscyllium plagiosum | reverse complement strand
AGGGCATAGGTTTAGGGTGAGAGGGGAAAGATATAAATGAGACCTAAGGGGCAATTTTTTCACGCAGAGGGTGGTACGTGTATGGAATGAGCTGCCAGAGGATGGGATGGAGGCTGGTACAACTGCAACATTTAAGAGGCATTTGGATGGGTATATGAATAGGAAGGGTTTGGAGGGATATGGGCCGGGTGCTGCCAGGTGGGACTAGATTGGGTTGGGATATCTGGTCGGCATGGACCGATGGGCCTGTTTCCATGCTGTACATCTCTATGACTCTATGACGTGAGACAACCACAATCTGCAAGCTCTCCTCCGTGCCACACACCATTCTGATTCAGAACTTTGAATCAAAATCTTGGAACTCCTTCACTCAGACTGTTCCTGTTCCTACACCACATGAAACGTCATGGTTCAAGAAGGCAATTCATCACCACTTTCTTAAGGGCACCTAATACTCACCTAATCAGTGAGACTCTCATCCAGGGAATGAATAAGAATATATCTTTTCTTAAAGAAGGGCAGAGCTTTTAGAACTATTATAAAATTTCACACTATTAACTCTGACCTTGAAGGTAAATATAAGTTTTCTTTTAAATATTATTGACTCCAAACTTGTTTGAATTGCCTTGACATCAGATTTATTACCAGTTTGTCAATCGATTTTCTTCATTCAGAAAGCTGGTGCAGACCCAAGAGGCTGAATGGCCTCCATCAGTGCTGTAATTATTATGTGATTTTCCCATTTATCTTATGTTTACCAATTTCTCCCCCAACTTGAAAGTTATATGCTAAAATGTCCAAATGAACATTGCAAAGATTATCAAGACTGTGTGAATCCAGGGACTGGGACTGCAACCATCTGGAAATTGGAATCATTTCCTGGTACGTTTTTAATATTGTTGAAATTTTGAGCTTGGTATGGTCTTGCAAGGTATCTGCATGTTGGAAGTAAATGCATCTGTGAGTCACACAATAACTCTGCATTTCATAACAATTTCAGTGACATTTTTAATAATCAATGAAAGTATTGCATTTAATAAAACACAGAGCTATTGATAGGCATATTCTGCCAGTCTTTACTGGTATACAATGTGAGCACTGCTTACCAGAAAATGTATGAAATTTGTTTAAATATCCCTGAGGCATAATCGTTCCTTCAGTATTTTATTGCTGTTGCTGATCTGGATTAAGTTTAGCGAAAACTAGCTGTTAATCACTTACAACTTGCAGGTTTAAGAAAGCTAATGAAACCCTGTTTCTCATGACATATTTCAACTTGAAAAACCTTGTGCTTTTGATTCCTGTTTTGCTAGTTGTGCTTGTGGTTGTCTGCAGTGAAGAATGTATGTGAGAATGGTTACAAGAATAGGGTTGAATCTGCTCCATAGGAAGTAGTTCAATTTTTCCTATCCCCCAGCCACGTCTGTCTGATAAAAACAGAATAACTCAGTCACTTGCTGCATAAATCAGTAACATGTCACAATGATACAGTTTATTATTCCAGGAATGAATGACTCAGGGTGGAAGAGAGTAAGAGAATGAGAGAAATGGAGACTGTGTAGCATTAGCAAGATAATTATGGGTTACAGAGCTCTGAACTATTTGATGAGAGTGAATATTCAGTTAGGATGTCATGTCTAAAAGGCACAATACAGAAAATTTTAATGTTTAATGTTTAAATTATAATGAATAGCTACTCCTCTTTTCACACGTGAAATACTGTCAATCAATTCATTGACTCATATGAATTGAGTTAAATGTGAATCACTCAGAAGTCACCAATACAGTTTCAGTTGTATTAAAATTAGACTTTTATATGGATTTCTCAAGCTCTTTGTATAATTGCTGCGTAACTACAATAGCTATCAGTTCTTTTGTCATGCTGAAAACATATAGAACCCAATGGGAAAAGCCTCTGAGTTTAGGGAAATGCGAACATTTATCTATTTTAAATTGAATTAAATGAAAACCTAAAGCACCAAATTAACAAAAAAATAAAATAACAACTCAAGAATATAATCTAGCTGGAATTGTATTTGCTTCACCTGAAAGCTTCCATCGTCTTTTAGAATCTTCCACATTATTGAGACAGTCATAGTAACTAATCCTGTATTTCAGAAATGTGTTAGGGGACAGATTTTCCACTGGCCAGACATTTGTTATGCCCACGTAGACAGGAATTGTAATTGGAGATGGGAAAATCCCCACTGCAATAGTTTCCAAGAGAATTGCCAGAGAAGTTGAATTTCCCACTGGGTAATTCCTCTATATCAGAAACCCTTGGAAAGTCTCCATAATAATTGGATGCTTTGGATGGTTCTAATTAAATTGACGAAAACAATTGTTCAGGAAAAGTTAGACAATGAGAAGCATCATCCAACTCTTGAGGAATTATGAAAATACATACACTTAGCCCACACACTGCCATTTACACCACCTCCAAACCACTTATCCTTCATAGGCCCTCACATCACTCCCTGAAGGCCTGACGACCCTGAGACTTGACCCAGCCTTTGTATCCTGGGACCTGACCCCGACCACTGCAGACCCTAAAAAGCTGTGCCTTGCAGTCTGACAATGGGAGTTAATACCCCATTTGGGATCTAACTTACCATCCAGGAGGCAGGACCCAACTGCCAAACCCAAACCAGCCAGTTTTCTACCCCCTACCCAAGCTGACACCCTACTCATTTGGCTCTCTACCACCAACCTCCCCCCACTCCCCCTCTCCCTGCTACTTGTCTGGCACACTACATTTATAACATTTGAATATCACACTGACCTTATATAATTGCCCATGGACAGAAGCTGTCAAAGTGGCTGTGGGATTTTCAAATTTCAGAATACAGCAGCTGATTGCTGTGAAAAGGAAGTATAGCTTGCCTTTCCCTGACAGTTCTGTGAAAGTAAAACTCCGCATTTCTGACGGAGACCTAGGTGGAATCATCTCTCAGCAATAAAGAGCTCCGCTCTTTCTTTAAAAAGGAAGATGCAGAGTGGCCATTTACATGGAATTGGCACTCACCAGAAAATCTGGCTCACCATTTGCACAATTCTAGTAATGCATGCACAATGTCAATTGTACTGTACACTTCATTCAGTCCAATTTACAATATTCATTCTTAGGAGGTTTCCATGGAGACACTCTTTTGTATGAAATTACACATCTTTTAAATTCTTTCCAAATATCTTTCACAACTCAATGGGTTAATTAAACTCTGGATTATTCCATTTTGGCTGCAAATCATTAACTGATAGTTCAGACCTGTCCTCAGTTATTTGTGAGGTGCATGCAGGTGCTTAGTAACAAGACACTGCTGCCAAAGTAAGCTTGTAACTGTACAGTGCCTATTGCCTGACATTATCTCTCGGGAGACATTATACGTTATTAATATCGTTCAATGCTATATAATGCCTCAAATGTACAAACAACCAATCAGTTGCCTCATGAAGACAAAATGCAGAAGAAAAAAAGAAGTTAAAATTTCTTTAAAATACTTTAGTATATTTTATGTAAAATAGCAAGTGTGTAGGAGTGAAGCTGTAATCTCATTCTTAAATCCACATGCTGCTAAATCTGCCCAACTATCACCTGAACTCTATGTTTGGCTGAGCACTTGTCAGTCACCAAAGCTTTAACTGACACTGTGAAATATCAATGGGTGAATGATCGGTATGGTTATATGAAATTTCTTCCCCTTCTAGAAGGTTTAAACTTCATTAAATGGTTTAATACCTGTCTTAAAGTAATGTCTTTTGAATATGATGTGAAGGTGTCGGTGTTGGACTGGGGTAGACAAAGTCAGGGTTACAGTCCAACTGGTCCATTTGAACTCACAAGTTTTTGAAGCACTGTTCCTCCATCAGGTGAAGTCTTTTAACATGTTAAGCATGTGTGCGCTATTTGCTGCATAGTTTCAAAGCCTAGAATAATCTCTGATAAAAATATGAACAATTTTTAGTTCAGTTGCTAATTTTCATAATTTTCAAGTATTTCATATTTTCCTGTGTTGGGATGGAATGCAATAAGCTTTTTGCTTGCCCCAGTCATGTTTAGCCAACATCACATGATATCTCAGTGTCAATATCATTACATGTTCATAAGAAAATCTCAGAATCAACCAAAGTTTGATGCTAGTGGGGTGAGGAAATGGTGCACTGTCGCAATTTTTAAAACACCATTTACAGGGGAAGTGTATTTCTATTTCTCAATGAGGAAATCATTGCTTGGAAAATCTTGATGCAAAAGAGAATTGTTTTAGCTGACATATCTAGAATGGCACAAACAGCTTATATTAGGAGGATATTTTGGCACAGTGGTAATGTCACATGATTAAAGATCCAGCATCCTAAGACATGAGCTCAATTGGCACGTGGTGGAATTTAAATGCAATTGATAAAATATGGAATGCAAGTTTCAGCCGCAGTGACCATGATTGATCAATAAATTGATCTGGTTCACTATTGCCCTTTAGGGAAGAAAATCTGATAATCTTACCTGGCCTACCTGACCACCCAATGAAATCCAAACTGTTTAAGGAAAGTTAGGGAAAGTCAGAGATTTATTTCCCCTAGACACCCACATCCCATGAAAGAATAAAGAAAAATAATGTTACTACAAGTGCTGTAGGCAAGATCATTGCTCAGCTTTGGTCATGTCTTCACGCGGTTTGGGAAGTGGTGGTTCAGAAAGCATAACATAGGAACAATATACCATGCAAAAGACTTCTCTTCCATCTGACCGAAGCATACTAAATTCTCAGATCTTCGTACTTCTGTCTATATAGTCCTTGGTTAGAGTATTTCCTTTTGCCATTTGTTATATTGCTGGACC
This sequence comes from Chiloscyllium plagiosum, assembly GCF_004010195.1. Lineage (NCBI taxonomy): Eukaryota > Metazoa > Chordata > Chondrichthyes > Orectolobiformes > Hemiscylliidae > Chiloscyllium > Chiloscyllium plagiosum. The sequence goes on along the minus strand of NC_057726.1, from coordinate 18,347,522 downwards.
TCACTTGATGACAAAGCTAAGCAGAACACTTTAATGAACACTGAAGTCCACCAGGGCTATACTGAAAGAATGGCCGTGAGATGTCTCGACATCTGAAAAACTGTTTAAATCTGACAATAACTTTGCTCAGTAAGTTCACAGTGGCTACATGCACTTTAACATATCTACACTCTGCCACCAATCAAGATTCATCAGTGGTCTCAATGTGGGAAAGAAGAGCCTTGTTCTCCTACAAACTTTTTTTTGTGTCTTTTCCTTCAATATGTAAGACAAATTTAATTAAAGTGCCATGACTGTACTATAGTCAAAAAGAATTAATCCATGAGATGCTATATTGAAGACCACTAAATCCCATGAACATTGCAGGGGCGGAAATCCTTGCAATCAATGGGATTTTATACATGGGCTCAATCAACATAGACATCATTAACGACAGATGGACTTTGAAAAACGTCACATCATGAAAGAATAGCCAAATCCCTGTTTTCAACAGTTTGGCTTCTGGAGAAAGATAATGAAAGAATTTGCTATTAGCAAGAACATATTATAATCTATTTGTTGCAGGTATACAATATGGACTGCCTGATGTTCCACATAATTTCTGTAGTAAGTGTGAGGCATGAACATTCAGGATTGTCATTGAAGGTTGTCCCCATGCTGGAGCTCGCCTGCTTGGCAACTTGTTGAAAGTAGCTCAAACTCATTACAAATTAAGGGTCGCAAATGCAGCTTCCTTTAAACACCTTCAGCACTCTACAGAGTGGGTGTGGAGGGTCCTTCTCTTTTCAAACTCCTCTCCTAACTTGCGAGTAATGCAAAAGAGAGAACTTCCCAAAGGAATTCACACATTCTGCTTTCAATTGTGCAACAAAGAAAATAATTGCTACCAAGAATCTGGTCAAAATAAGGCAAATACTTTGAAAAGCAGCACTCAGATGGTCATTGTTAGATGAATTTTAGGATGTAATATTGGTCAAATACATCTGGTCTCAATTTAAGAAGTAATTTTATATTGTAAGAAATTCGATAACATCCAGAATAGAGCATTTTGCTTGATTGGTAACTCTTCCACTGAGCTACCTATCCACATCTCTATACTATACTATACTTTATAATCTGCAGGACTGCAACAATTTACCATGGTTACTTTGACAGTACATCCCTCCTTTACAACCTCTACTACCAAGATTTGGAGGTGGTGATGAAGGAGCAGCGCTCCAAAAACTAGTGCTTCCAATTAAACCTGTTGGACTATAACCTAGTGTTGTGTGATTTTTAACTTTCTACTCCCAAGGATATTGAGCAGCAATGTTGAGGTCACAGAGCAATCTGAGTTTGATTATTTCTCTCTTTTTTTTATTATCAGTGGGATGATGTTTAGGAATTCTTTACCGGAGCACCATTGCAGTCATACTATCACCACAAGAATTGCTATGATTCAAATAACAAGCCCACCAATATCACATAGGAATGGACATTAAATAAGATTGGTTCAGCTTTGTCTACACTTTAAGAACAAATGAATGTCTAACTTTCATTGGACAATTAACATGGATAAATTGATTGCATAGTGCATGTTTGTAAGGAATAAGTTGACCACAGTTGTATTAAGTCAGTGTTAAAATAAACTATTATATTAAAATGCCATAGTGGCACATTCTTGCAAGAGCACTTTAAGGCATTCCTTAATATGGTGCTTGGTAAAGGGAAAACAGGCCAAGTGACATGAATCTCATTCAGACTCTGACCTTCACTTAGCTGTTAAATACCAACACCACGAGACATAGAATGGAAATTTTATCTGTATATAAGTTAGAGTAATCAGTTTCCAGCATTTTGGTACCAACAAAACTTTAGAAGAGTTGATGATCATTTTAAAAAAAAATCCTTTTGGAGATATTTTCTGTGAAGAAAATAATGAATCACAGCACCTCAAGATAAAGGAACTGCACCCCTGGAAATAGTAATCGTCTGAATAAGTTGTCAATGGAAAGGAATGAAGCAGGAATGAAGCAAATGTGTGAAAAAAAAACATAATTCTACTCCAATTATTTATTGTTCCGATCCTCTATTTCTAAACCATCACTAGTCAGTAGTGTATTGTACTGTATGTATGCCTTTCACTCCAAGAGAACAAAGCCATAGCCATGAAAGTCTAAGATCTTTGAACCATTCACCTCTTACCTTTATTGAATGTCCTTTGATCAATCTTTGCATCTCAGCATTTACTATATGTCAAGTTTTTCAAGTTACAATTTTTTTTCTGCACTGGTCAGGGCAATAGATGACAATAAGGATGAATGCTGAAATCAAGATTCAACTAGGTGAAATCAGATCCATTTAAAATTAGTCTAAATGTGGTCAGCTCAGACTTCAGACTAAACTGAGCAAACATAGTGACAGATGTTGTGACAGATAATACCTGAGGCTATGAGTGAAAGCAATTGAACACAAATGGAATTTTAATCCAAATTCAGCTGTCTTCTTGCCAAATTCATAGAGTAACTGTACATTGATAATCAAAGTATTTCCGAATCCAGCAGCAATTTGGTTACAGAGAAACCAACGTGATTATTCTCCAACATCAGAAGAAATTAAGTCAAGTTTACATGTGACTTCTTGTTTCTTCTTGTGTATTGCAATATGTTTAAGTTCTGGATTCTGCTCCATGAAGTTCTGCAGCGACCTGCAAAAGTTTTAATTAGTTAATGTAACCACCTTGAACAACTAACAACTGCTTTATTGGATTCAAAGCTTCAATGTCAGTAAGGCCCATGAATAATCTTGGGTCAGTGAATGGTAGTAATCAAAGATTAAACTGTCTCTGATTAAAGCTGGAAGTTGGTACATTGGCAGAAATGATCTTTCTTCTTTGGGGCTCCATTGCATATACTAATGTCGGCAGTGCACTAATTGAATGCAGAATTCCTTGACCACTTACTGGGCCCCAGGATCAACACAGTGCCTCCTACTGTGCTGAGGGTAATGCTCGTCTGCCAAGAAGGCCAGCTCAGGAATTCATGTCTTTTGAACAAGAGAATAGCCTTTCTTTACACTGCATAATCAAAACAAACTGTAGCCACCCTTTTGAGGCACTTAAAAAATGCTTGAGGCTTTTATTTCCATCAAAGAACTGAATCTGTTCAACTGATTATATCGGAGCAGGTAATGAAACAGTTGAAGAGTAACAAAGGGAACTTTCATTCTGAGTTGGGAAATTTTACCAGCTGTATCAGACATTCATATTGAAGATGCTAATCTATGGCAGAAAGCTGTCAGAGAGTGCTGAAGCCACAAGATGTTGATTGTTCAAGGAAAATCTAGGGGGGAGGTGTAAGCATTTCTTTACTGTACAGGACAGATGGGCTGTTAAGTCTAGAGTCAGTTTGATTTCCCTTACATTACATTATTTACATTCCATACATAAAGAAGTCTTATATTTCCAACATTAACAGCATGAAAATAAATCATTTTCATTTCTTCACAGCACATAAAGGTTTTTTCATACAATTATCTCACCCCCCCCATCCCACCAACACAATTTTCTTCGATCCCTTTCTTTCATAAATGTCCACAACACAAACCACCCTTCAATTCCAACCCTGATAGAGGTGAGACCATAACTGTGAGCTGAGACAGTGGATGGTGGCAAGCCATTACAGTGATGTTCAAAGCATGCAGCTTACTGTTCTGTCCAGTAGAACCTGATACTGTTCCCTCACAAGGGGAAGTCTCTTCTTGCCATTTCTTCTTATCTACGTCTTTATGGAATAGCCCATAGGGCATCAACCCTGCCTTGTCATTGAGACTGAATGCCATGCATTTCATAAAATAGGTTGCCTTTAGCTGTTTTGCTGAAACGGCATTAGGGGAGTTCAACCTGCAGCTAAGAAATTTTAAAATAGACCATTTTGCAAGAAATAGATGCTGCGTCAAAATTAGAGTGGTGCTGGAAAAGCTCAGCAGGCCAGGCAGCCTCCGAGGAGAAGGAAAATCGATGTTTTGGACAAAAGCCCTTCATCAGGAATGAAGCCTTCTGCCTAAGAAATAGATGCTGCTGAGTACCATGATGCATTCTGCTTGGGCGTAGTGGAAGTCCCAAATGACTAATAATTCTTGCATGTAGATACCATGGTTAATGACAATAAAACTAATTTCAAACTGGGTATGGGATAGACGTAGCAATTCTTTCATATGAGACACCATGGCTGAAGCAGAAAAGAAACACACTCCCATGTAAGATTTTGTCAATCCGTTCATATGTAAATCCTTTAAAAAGGTTTTGCGATTTATAAATGAACAAACTGAAACCAATATAGTCATTGTTAAAGATGAGAGACTTAACAATCAATCCAGGAGTGTTCACTTTGTTTTTTATTTGATTGGGCTTCACTGCTACTTCACTAAAGTGGTTAGCACTGCTGCCTGACAGCGCCAGAGACCCGGGTTCAATTCCCGCCTCAGGCGACTGACTGTGTGGAGTTTGCACATTCTCCCCGTGTCTGCGTGGGTTTCCTCCGGGTGCTCCGGTTTCCTCCCACAGTCCAAAGATGTGCAGCTCAGGTGAATTGGCCATGCTAAATTGCCCATAGTGTTAGGTAAAGGGGTAAATGTAGGGTAATGGGTGGGTTGCGCTTCGGCGGGTCGGTGTGGAATTGTTGGGCCGAAGGGCCTGTTTCCACACTGTAATGTAATCTAATCTAATCTAAAGTTGTCATATATTTCATAGTCCAAGAACCAGCCATCATCAGGCACTGCCATTTCACCCCACTGATGAGTTTGCCGTCCAAAGAACTGAAGCAAAAACTTATGTACTGTTTATGTCCTTCAGAAGAGCTGAGAATGACTTTGGAAATTAAAGTCTCAAGGGCAAAAGTACTTGTGTGGGGAGGAGGGATTTTGAGTAGGAGAGTGGATGAAGAGTTAAATGTTAAGGGGCAGAAAGGGAAATTAAACATTTACTCTCAGAAGAACTACTTATAGGATAATGGGGAATTCCCACCAAGCTAATGAATTGTGTAAAAGTCATAAGTGATGCTTGCTAACTTAGACAGACAAATACTTGGAACTAGAACTGGAGGAATGCTCTCACCTATCTGCTAATGTATATAATTGTTTGAAAAAGACTTTTTTTCTTGAATCTTATTGTCTGACATTCATCATAACAATTCCCGAGAATAGCAATTCAAGGAGAAAAATCAACATTTATACTGTTGAGAGGACAATGTGATCGGTTGACAATTGAACTTGGATTGATGGAGACAATGTCATGGAGAATGCACAAGTCAAAAATAATTGACAATTTACTTCTCAGCCTTGTTTTAATATTAAACCAGGCAGGTTGACTCCGATTATTGTTACTTTTCCAAAATTGAATTAAGTCTGGAAAGGTTATAACAGACTGAAAAGTCATAAATATAAATTTTCTGTTTACGAAGGGAAAGACGCAGAAAACAGTAGCTTGACGTCTGCCATGGTGCAGATGTTAGAGTCTATCATTGGAGAGGCTATTGCTGGGCACTTAGAAAAACTAACGGTAATTAGGAGGAGTCAGCATTGTTTTCTTGACAGAGAAATCATGTTTAATCAAGCTGTTAGAGTTTTTAAAGGAGTAACATGTGCTGTGGGTACTTTGATGCAATATAAAGGTTTTCCAGGAGGCATTTGACAAGGTGTCACATAAAAGGTTATTGTACAAAGTAACAGTTCATGGTACAGGGGTCACATACTCAAATGAGTAGAAAAATTGGCTGGCTGGAAGAAAACATAAAATAAATAGGTCTTTTACTGGTTGGCAGGATATGATGAATGGAGTCTCACAGGAGTCTGTGCTGGGACTTCAGCTTATTAGACTTTATATCAAACCCTTAAAAATGAGTATGTCAGCAAAATTTGCCAATGACAAAAAGATAGGTTGTAAAGCATGTTGTGAGAAGTATTTAAGGAGTTTTTTTTTTATAAATGCATTCATGAGATGTGGGCATCACTAGCTAGGCCAGCATTTATTGCTCATTCCAAATTGTCCAGAGTGCATTTAGGAGTCAACTGTATTGCTGTGGGTCTCGAGTCATATGTAGGACAGGCCAGGTAAGGACAGTAAATTTCTTTCCCTAAAAGACATGAGTAAAACAGATAGGCTTTTCCTAACAATCAGCAATGCTTTCCTGATCATGACTGATTATTGTTTAATTCAAATTCCACCATCTGCTGTGGTAGACTTTGAACCCAGATTCCCAGAACATTACTTGAGTCACTGGATTAATAGTTGAGAAGTGTGGCACTGAAAAAGCATAGCAGATCAGGCAGCATCCGAGGAGCAGGAGAGTCAACATTTTGGGCATAAGTCCTTCATCAGGAATGTAAGGGGGGGAGGGGTGGAAAGAAGGCTGAGAGATACATAGGAGGGTGTGGATGTGACTGAGGCGAAGATACCTGGGAAGCCAATAGGTGGATCCAGGTGGGGAGGTAGTTGTGACAGGTCAGAAGGGAGGATGGAGCGGATAGGTGTGAAGGAAGGTGGATAGGTAGGACAGGATAAAAGAGCTGTGCCAGGTTGGAGGTTTGGATCTGAGATCTGGTGGTGGGAGGGGAGATTTGCAAACTGAAGAGGTTGATGTAGATGCCATGTAGTTGGAGGGTCCAAAGGCGGATGAGGATGAGTTCTTCTTCGATTGTCAGGTGGCTTGGATTTGGTGGTGGAGGAGGCACAGGACTTACATACCATTGGGGGATCACGAGGGGAAGTTGAAGTGGTCAGCTACAGAGTGATGGGATTATTTTTATGCGTGTCCCAAAAATATTCCCTGAAACACTCCATGAGTTGGCGTCCTAAAGTTGTTCCCTGAAGCTGTCCACGGGTTGTAGACTGGATTAATAGTCTAGTGATAATACCACTAAGACATCGTCCATCGCATAAACTGGCTGAAAGGAATATCGGTGGGATGAGTGGATGGGCAGAAATCTAGTAAGTGGACTATTCTGAGGGGAAATATGAATTTGTTCAGTTTAACAAGAGGAATAAAAAAAGTCACAACAGAGTTCTGAGGAGCAGAGGGGTTCTGATGCAAAAAGTTAATATACAGATACAGCAAATAATTAAGAAGGCTAATGGAATGTTACCCTTTATTATAAAGGCAATGAATGTACAACTAACTACCATTTATACTTGAGTAATAGTCAAACTTCTTGACTACTTTTTAAGGCTAAATTTACGGGATCGACTGTTACTTGGATGCTGTTTTTGAGGGGCTGAAATTCATACCTGTCAAAATTCATACCATATCGAACCATGGTATTAGCAGAAGCCCAACTGATATCTAAACAAGTAAAGAAATATGAAATATGGTAATTCTGAAAACCCGGAGCAGAGCACACCTGCCAGTAGACTGGAAGACCGGAAGTGGAGCGGAACAATCAGCAGACTGGAAAGCAGGAGCGGGATGTGGCAGTCAGCAGACTGACTCATAAATGTTGATCTGTTATTGATGAAGAACTAGGGTCGACTTTTACATGAGATATATAGAAAATTGCAGATTATTTGGCCAAAAATAGGGGGTCAACATTTCCATGAGATTGACTATTACTCAAGTGCATACGATATATTTTGCTTCGGTTATACAAGGAATTGGTGAAACCAGATCTTGATTACTGTGGCAAGTTTTAGGCTCCTTATTTTAGGAAAGGTGTGAATTTGTTGGAGGTGGTTCAGAGGAGGTTTACTAAACTGATACCTGGACTGCATCTGGGTTGTCTTACAAAGATAGATTGAGCACGCTGGTCTTGTCTTCATTTCAGTTTATAAGAGTGAACAATGACTGGATTGAAGTATATAAGGTCTTGAACGGTCTTAACAAGTCATACATGGAAATGACATTTATGTTTTACGAAATTGTTAAAAATTAAAGAGCACACCTTTAGAAGAACAATGAGGAGAATCCTTCTTTTTCTCAGAGGGTTGTGCAACTTTGGAACTCTGCTTCAGAAGGTCGTAAAAGTGGTATCACTAAATATGCTTAAGGCAGAGGTAGATAGATTTTTTTTCCAATCATTGGAACCAAATTTTAGTGGCAGAAGATAGGAATATGAATTTTCATCCACAAACAGTTCACCATGATTGAATGCTTGAAGGGGCAAATGCTGACCTCTTCCCTTAATTCATCCACATGCATGTCTATGACTACTTTTATATTTACCAACATCCCATTTCCCTCAAGTATCTGGCTGCGCATATTCAGCTGGTCTAGTAGTTTCACAATTCTTCTAGAATGCATTCTCTTCAGATTTGAATGATTAGCATTCACAGCTTGAAGACTGTTTACCTTGGTTTAGACCACCTGAAAATTCATTGTCCGCTGGAAAATCTTTATCTCTTGGAAGGCTTTCGTAGAGAATGTCATTCCTGCTCAATCTGGTAGCTGGCTATTACCTTGTCTGAAGGACCCAAAATCTCTCGCACTCCATTTGAAGGTAAACTCCTCTTTGCTTACCCACATAGTTGCCCGTTGACATCATCTGTGGGATATTTAATGGTATGAATACCCATATGGAATGTGGCTGCTTGGTTGAAGCAAGTACTTTTTTCCTTACCGTATCCTGGATTTTCAGGCCAGGGACTTTTTCTTTTTGAATTATGTGTTGTATTTGCAGGCACTGATTTGTTTCCATGGATTCACATGCAGCTTTTCTCTACTTTGGTGGAATTCTGCTGCTTCATCTTCATTAATGTAGATGAGCTCTTCACTTCAACTTGTAGAGTAGATTGGACATCTTTATTCAACTTCTGTAGATGTCTTCCTGGTAAAGTGGGCATTTTTACATCTTTGGTTGTGGTACCAGAGAATTTTGCTCATCTAGCATTTTCTCTGTAACTGGTACTAATAATTCTTCTTTGGGAGGGAAAGGATTGAAACATTGCACTTGAACTTGTATCATCCCATCATGTGATATCAAAGTAAAATCTGCTGCATTGATTCATTCAGTGGTCTGTTTGGTTGTCTAAACAATTTCAATTAAAGGGTACTCAATGAATCCCTGTGAAGGGTATTGATCATTCTTGCATTTACTGATTTTTGTCATCTAAAGTTTCTTTGGTAATGATGGAAATATAAAGAAATTCTTCCACTCTCATAAAAAAAACTACAGATTATCTTCCAATTGACAGAAATAATTATGAATGTCAACATAAGCCTCATGGATGATGAGATCAAGACAGGTTTAGACATTCAAAAGTATGAAGTGTTGATTGTGAATTACATATATACTTCCAACTGTTTTATGCTCTGTGTTGCAGTAACTTGTAGCATATCTTTATTCTTCAGAGATCTGTCCAATCTTATAGGAAGAGAAATAGAAGTATTTTGATGCAAGATTAGAAGATAAAATAACATTGATAAAAAGCACGATACAAAACTCAAAAGCCAGCAGGTTATACTCAGGATGAGAGGTGGGAAGAGGCTCTGGTAGACTATAGATGCCAGCATAGATCAGTTAAATTGAAAGCCTATTCCTGTGTTGTATCCTAAATGATATAAATTGTGCTCCATCCTGTATAATACAACTAAGTTTTACTGAAATTCAAACTTACTTGGTGAGCTGTTTTCAGTCCTACCTAAAATGCTTCCTCATGTTTCAAATCCTAGGTTTTCTAAAATTCCCTTATTTATGTTAATTGTATAGCATTTGGTGGTTAGTTGTATTCTGGATGGAGGAATTAACTGGGATCATATCTTTGCTCATATATATAAGAATAGGCTGAAGGTGTGGCCTCTTGGATTGGAGAGTTATGATGTGCAATGAGTGTCTCTGTAAATGAAAGCCATGTTCATGTTAAGGCTGTACTCCAAGTTTATCCTTCACCATCCAGTAATCTGATAATACATACAACATCTATTTCTTTGATTTTTAATACACCATCTAGTTAAAATTAGAAACCAGTTCATCAGTACAGTCATGAATATATCAAATTGGTGGAAGCTATATGAGAAAATGGTCATACCCAGTTGAAGATAGGTTTATTGACAGGATGTGGAGCTGGGCTGAGAAGTGGCAGATGGAGTTCAACCTGGATAAATGCAAAGTAATTCATTTTGGAAGGTCGAGTTTGAATGCTGAATACAGGGTTAAAGACAGAATTCTTGGCAGTGTAGAGGAACAGTGCAATCTTGGGGTCCATGTAAATAGATCCCTCAAAATTGCCACCCAAGTTGATAGGGTTGTTAAGAAGGTGTGTGGTGTTTTGGCTTTCATTAGCAGGGGGTTTGAGTTTAAGAGCCACAAGGTTTTGCTGCAACTCTATAAAACCCTGGAATATTGTATCCAGTTCTGATTGCCTCATTATAGGAAAGATGTAAATGCTTTAGAGAGGGTGCAGATGCAATTTACAAAGATCCTTCCTTGTTTGGAGGGCTTGTTTTATGAAGAGAGGTTAAGTGAGCTCAGGCTTTATATACTGGAGAGAAGAAGGAAGAGAGGTGACTTGATACAGGTGTACAAAGTAATGAGAGTTAGAGAGCAGATAGCCAGAGACTTTTTCTCCAGGGCAGATATGGCTCTCTCTCTCTCTCTCTCTCTCGAAGGGTCATAATTTTAAGGTGACTGGAGGAAGGTGTAGGAGAGATGCCAGAGGTAGGTTCTTCATGCAGAGTGATGGGTGTTTGAAATACACTACCAGCGGTGGCAGTAGAGTCAGAGACATTAGGGATATTTACGCAACTGCTGGACAAGCACATGGATGGCAGTAAATTGAGGGGTGTGTAGGTTAGGTTGATCTAATATTAAGATAAATGCTCAGCACAACATCATGGGCTGAAGGCTTGTACTGTGCTATTGTGTTCTATGTTCTATTTATTAAAAAAACAATGTTAGAAAGAAATTCTTTCAAACCAGGGGCAAGGGTTTATCCAGTGAATACTTTAGAAACTAATGCAGTTTTTCAAACATTCCAGTCCAAGATGACTTATATCATTTGTGGTTACAGTAGGCTCCATTCACTTCTGAATGCAAAACTTTAGGGCTGAAAATGACCCAGAATAGTCATAAATGCCAGGTAAGTTCTGCTATCAGGTCACACATATGTTTGTATTTCTGATTTAACTCATTCTGATTTTTCTTTTCATTTAAATAAAACAAATTTGTTATAATTTTAGAATTGCAAGGACACTTCAGCAAGTTATATTTACTTCACACTTCAGATGCTTGTTGAAGCAAATTTAATGACTTGAACAGATAACAGTAAACCTTCCAGTAGGGAAAACATACAGTTTAATAGCTTTGACTGATCACAGATGCAACCTTTGAAGCATGCAATATAACTTTCTGTTAAAATTCACACAACACCAGGTTATAGTCCAACAGGTTTATTTGGTAGCACTAGCTTTCAGAGTGATGCTCCTTCATCAGGTGGTTGTGGAGTATAAGATCATAGGACGCAGAATTTACAGCAAAAGTTTACAGTGTGATGTAACTGAAATTATATATTGAAAAAGGCCTGGACTGTTTGTTAAGTCTCTCATCTTTTAGAATGACCATGTTGGTTTCAGTGTTCTTTCAAATGCAAATTCCAGAACTTTTTTAAAGTTACATTCTCAAGTGAACTATAAAGTAGGTGCCATGTTGGCCCTTCAATGCATTATCTGGGCCAACATGGCATCTATTGTTAAAGTTCATTTGAGAATGTAATTTTAAGAAAGATCTGAACTTGCATATGAAAGAACTGAAACCAACATGCCCATTCTAAAAAATGAGAGACTTAACCCTCCAGGTCTTTTTCAATATATAATTTCAGTTACATCACACTGTAAACTTTTGCTATAAATTCTGTGTCCTACGATCTTATACTCCACAACCACCTGATGAAAGAGCAGCGCTTCAAAAGCTAGAGCTTCCAAATAAACATGTTGGACTATAACCTGTTGTATGATTTTTAACTTTGTTAAAAACAGAATATTGTGTTATCTGTCCATTAAAAAGTTCCACTGACAGCAAGATTTATCACATTTGTTAATTGTCTCTGTGTCCTGATGACAGCTGCTTTATCATACTTTTCAAGATGATTTTCCCACTAATGTGACAACCTGTAACTCTGTCATTCTATGGTTTGGATCCCATGCAATGCTTTCACAACTTTACATCTTCCACCCTTCTCTCATTAACTCTACCCTTTGCTGCGAATTCTAAAACACAAGTTCAAGCTAAAAGATTGCTTTGCAAAAATATAATTCATATTATTCATTGAATTCTCTCCTAAGTTTGCCTTTGGCTCAGATATTGTGGTCAGTGGTGAGAAGTTGACACTCATGGTTGACCTTAAACAAAACTGCACAGAGATCGACTGATCTCTGGGGCAACAGTTTCCCTGTTCTGGCGTCACTTTCAATTTTCCAGAAAGAGAGCAAAAGAAAGATCATCACAGAGAAAATAACAAGTCAACTAGTGTTTGAGACCTGGGATGACTGGTAAGTTATCATTGACCACCCGTAAATTCTTTCCAGGCTCTGAGCTGTAAATGCCAGTCACAATGCTGCTCACTGCCATCAGTTGATGATCCCTATCCCTGTTCGCTGTCCAATAGGTTGGTATTATTGATTCTTGCTGTAGGCTGCATCTTTGGAGATTGCACCACTCACTTTTACAGTTATAATTCGATTATTTCCCAGTATAATTTTCAGCTTTCAGTGCCTTTTTTTTTTACTGTTGATGTAGATGTTAAACCTTGCAGACAAAAGAAATCCAATGAAGGAGGACGAGGGTGCAAGCTTTATCATGATAAAAGTGAAACAAAGATATTATTTACGTTGCTGAATTTTTCAACTTTTATTTATGTGCTGATGTTGTGGCTTGGGTTCTTTTCTTAAAATTTTGGAACAATAGAAACAGCCTGAATAGGTGTGGTCAGGCACCCACCCACAGAACCAGGTGTTTTAGTTATTTTTCTGTAGCAGAAGCTGCTGGGGTTGTGAAAAGCTACATATCTTTTTTTGCTACAGCTAAAAGCTAGAGTTCTCTCTCTCTCAGAATTGTACTTTGATATTCTTTCCTCCTGGACTGGAGAACTGCATGTGAGATATTCTATTTTCTGAATTTACCTTTTGCCGAAGGTGTGTTTATGGAATGTTGCTAGATTGGAACTTTAATTAGTAATCATGATTGTATCTATTTTTTCTGTTAAGTTTTCCAATCAAGTTAAATCATTCAGATCCCTTCTTTCTTTTGTTGTATTTTAACTGTAGTGGATGAATAAATTGTGTTTTGCTTTAAATCCAGTAGTTTGACCAACTGAATTGCACCTGGAACCTAACACCTTACATTTACCTTTAAAATAAGAAAAAGTTAGGCTCTAGACCATCTTCTAAATAGTTTGAGGGGCTTCAAACTGGACCATAATATATTAAGAAACACAAAATTGATTACACACTAAAATTATTGAAAGTGGAGATTTTTTTTGATATTATTAAGACATCAACAAGCAAGAAGGTACTGAAAATATAGAAATAAGTGAATGTACTGTCATCCGATGAAATCAAGCATTTCCAAATTTATATGCCCCAGAAAGAGTTACATCAAAAATGTGAAAATAAGTGATTTTTCTGAAACGATGAAGAATTTTTAATAAAAGCAAAATACTGCAGATGCTGAAGATCTGAAATAGAAACAAAAAGTGCTGTAGAAAGTCGGCAGGTAAGGCTGCAACTGTGATAAGAGAAGCAAAGTTAATTTTTTCAGTTCTAAAGAAGAGTCATTGAGCTAGGGTTTCAGGCTCATAATGGAGGACAGTATGGTGAGATTCACAAGGCAAGTGGGGAGGATTGAGGAGCACTGGGTAGAAGATGACTGTGGGATGGGGATGGAGATCCTGGGAGGGTGTTGCAAATCAATTCTGGGGTGAGGATCTGGGCAGGTAAAGTGTTACATGCAGTTTGAGGTAAGAAATACACTCACACTAAGATGTTTGTATATCTATAATCAACACTGTGTATCTATCACCCACAATCACTCACTAGCACTGTGTTTATGATCTACATGATGTTTATAGTCAGCATTGTGTATCTATAACCCACAAGTATGTTTCTACAATTTGCATGATGCATATGTATCTATAATCAGCACCTTGCATCTTTAACCCTCAGTGTGACAGAGCACAGACAGTCCCATATTTACCAAGCTTTGTTATCTTTTGGTGAAGGTTACCTGTTACCAGTAAATCACAACAAATAACAGTGGGTGCTCCTGCTCAATATTTCAGGCCCACAGTTATCTCTGGTATGAATGACTACTACTCTGGTAAAGATTGGTAAAAGTGGGGGGTATGGGTGCCTAGAGATTTTTCCCTTTGAGTTATCAGGGAATGGTGGCATCTAATAACACAGCAGCCAGCAGGCAGGTTTACCAGTGAATCAAACTGAAACATTAGCTCAGAGAACAAAGCAGTGAGTTAAAAGCTGGAATATAGTTCACATTGCCATTGCTATGATCAGCAGGGCGCCAAGCAAAGGAAAGTTTGATTGCCCTGACCAGGGAGTGATGTTACTAGTTCAGTATAGCTGCTGATATTGATAATTGCAGTCAATATTCACCCCAGCATAAGATCCCTCATCACCAAGAGACCTCTGGAGGTCATTGCAATGTATTTTGTGTTCTGTGACCCCAGTAGTAATGGGACTGATATCTCACAGATATCTTCATGCAGTCCACCCCACCTGTGACTAAAAAGCCTCAATTATAGCCAGGGTTTTAGTGTGTGATTGTTTTGTCCACTTCAGTATTCCATGTTGGACTTACTATGATCCAGGGCCCAGCATCAACTACAACACACCAGATAGTTTTCTTCTTCGAAGATCGCAATTTCCCTCCCACTTGGTCGATGATGCCCTCCAGCACATATCATCCACTTCCTGCACCTCCGCCCTTGAACTCCACCCCTTCAACCGCACAAAGAACACAAACCCCCGGTCCTCACCTTCCACCCCATCAACCTCTGGATACATCACATCATCCTCCGCCAATTCCGCCACCTACAAATGGACTCCACCACCAGAGATATAATTCCTCTCTCCACCCCTATCTATGATCCATAAAGACCGTTCCCACCAAGATTCTCTTGTCAGGTCCACATACCCCCACCCACCCACCCTCCCCTCCCAGCAGCTTCCCCTGCCACTGCAGGAATTGCAACAACTGCACCCACACCTCCCCCGTCACCTCCATCCAAGGTGCCAAAGGATCATTCCACATCCATCATAGATATACCTGCACTTCCACCCATGTCATTTACGGTATCCATTGCTCCTGATGCAGTCTCTTCTACACTGGAGAGACAGGGCGCCTCCTTGCAGAATGCTTCAGAGAACATGTCCAGGACATATGCACCAAACAAACCCACTGCCCTGTGGCCGAACACTTTAACTCCCCCCTCACTCCACCAAGGACGTGCAGGTGCTGGGCCTCCTCCCTAAACATCCTACACCTGGAGGAAGAATGCCTCATCTTCTGCCTTGGGACCCTCCAATCACACGGGATTGATGTGGATTGCACAAGTTTCCTCATTTCCCCACCCCCCACCTTATCCCAGATGCAACTCGGTACCGCACTCATGACCTGTCCTACCTGTCCATCATCCTTCCCACCTATCTGCTTCATCCTCCTCCCTGACCTGTCACCATTACCTGCACCTTCTTCTATCTATTGCACTCTCAGCTACCTTACCCCCTGCCCCACCCCTCCTCCCATTTATGTCTCTACTCCCTTGGCTCACATGCCTCATTCCTGATGAAGGGCTTATGACCAAAATATCAATTCTCCTGCTCCTCAGATCATTGAGAAGCTAATGCTGCCTGACCTGCTGTGCTTTTCCAGCAACACACTCTCGGCTCCGATCTCCAGCATCTATAGTCCTCACTTTCTCCTGCAAAATCCTACAGGGGCCTCTGCTGTGTCTATGGCAATATCAAGAACCACACAACTCTCTGAGGATAATGGACAGTGTGAATGAGTCAACCATACTCTGCACGACTGCACCTTGCCTCCCGAGAGTCAATGAACATGGCCTGACTATCTTCAGGAGCTAGCTTAAGCTTAGTGTCGCACCCCACACTCATCCACATGCTATTATTCATAACAACACTTCATTGGATGAGACTCAATTCTTCCCACGGACTATCGCTTTGGTCTCACCACAGCTTCTGATGGTGTTGGTCAGGTCATTGAGTGGATAGCCAAGCGGAACACAAGGTTAAACCTGGTGTTTGAGATGGCTTCCAAGAGGACTGAGAGAGAAGCGCTGAGAAGAAAAACATTCACTGATCAAAGGGCTGACTGGACAGATCTTCCAATTAGAGCAAATGTAGTATTCCTCTGAATATTTTTGAAATATTAGAGTTGTAATAAAATATAGCATCTGTGGGACCCTAAACCCCATAGATACGTCCAGTGGCTGGAGACAGGTGCTCTCTCTCCCACCCCTCCCCCCAAATTATGAACCAGTGGATGTGGAGGGCAGTCACAGGAAATGGTTCACAGAGAAAGGGCAGTTGCTGATGCAGAAGTCAGTGGATGATGTTGAGCTAAGCAGCTCACTCAGTGGTGTTGAGGAATCTGAAGTGTTGGTGGGTGATGGTTCAATTGAAGTGGAGTTGGAAAGTGATGAGCTGGAGTGAGAAGTTTGTTGTGAATCCAAGGTGTTCCTCAAGTGTGTAGAGGCCTACTCTTGCCGTGGGACCCACCAGTAAGGAAAACTGAAGCAACATGTGGCATGATCAGATGACTCCAGGAGCTCTGACAGACTAGACTGCAATGGAGATGATCCACCACAGAGACCAGATCATTGAGAAGCTAATGGTACAGGTAAGAAGTTGGGAAGGTCTTCCTAAGCAAATGTGGGCCATCATCTCAACCCTTACCATTTGTCCAGCTCAGTGGTACAAGAACAGAATGTTGCCATTAATGAGGACTCAAATATATCATGGTGCTCTTGACCCTGGTAATCATAGAACATAGAACAATACAGCACAGAACAGGCCCTTCGGCCCACGATGTTGTGCTGAACATTTGTCCTAGCTTAAGCACCCATCCATGTACCTATCCAATTGCCGCTTAAAGGTCACTAATGATTCTAACTCTGCCACTCCCACAGGCAGCGCATTCCATGCCCCCACCACTCTTTGGGTAAAGAACCTACCCCTGACATCCCCCCATACCTTCCACCCTTCACCTTAAATTTATGTCCCCTTGTAGCACTCTGTTGTACCCGGGAAAAAGTCTCTGACTGTCTACTCTATCTATTCCCCTGATCATCTTATAAA
>NC_057726.1:18301129-18329938 GCF_004010195.1 Chiloscyllium plagiosum | reverse complement strand
TGCAGCCGACAACTGCCCTCCTCACTGTCCACAACTCCACCTATCTTCGTATCATCTGCAAATTTACAGGCATACCCTTCGACTCCCTCTTCCAAGTCAGTAGTAAAGATTACAAACAGCAGAGGACCCAGAACTGATCCCTGTGGAACTCCACTTGTAACTGGGCTCCAGGCTGAATATTTACCATCTACCACCACTCTCTGCCTTTGACCGGTTAGCCAGTTTTCTATCCAACTGGCCAAAGTTCCCACTATCCCATGCCTCCTGACTTTCTGCATAAGCCTACCATGGGGAACCTTATCAAATGCCTTACTAAAATCCATGTACACTACATCCACTGCTCTACCCTCATCCACATGATTGGTCACCTCCTCAAAGAATCATGCAACTACTCAGCAAACAGTTACTGTGTGCTCCACATAGTGGTGGGACATCATTGGTCAAGCAGGCAAGTGTGTAATGGAATATCCAGCAACGCAACCAACAGGGGAGCTCAAGCAGTTATACAGGAACCAACACCATCTGCTAGAGGTACAGATAAGGGAGACCAGCATGAATAGTCAAAAGGACCATCTCTGTAAAAAAAAATCTTTAGGGGAAGGAGACCTCCCTGGAAGAAGGAGCAAACAGACAATTAATTCCTCAACCCAATGTACAACACAGACTTCATTTCATTTAAATCTAGCAAATATTTCCTTGTTTGTATTCATTCCCCTCATATTTGTAATGAACTGATGTCAATGGAATACAAAATTTCTCATGATCTCCGGCTCCTCTGTATGTTCAAATTTCATGTTACATTTCTGGTGGAGTTGGCAGGATTGCACAGCACAGGCATTACTTCATGTGAATGAGATTGAAAGGTGCCTGGCTGAGAAGGAATGAATGGTGAAAGTTAAAACAGGCAACATCCACAAGGATGGCTGAACATGCTGTGAGATTATTGGATGTTTAGGTATTGGAAGGGGAAATCAGACCATTGGGCCAAACCCAAGGACAGAATCCCCACCAGCATCAGATCTTTTGATGCTACAGAGGAAGGAAATGGTGTTCCTGATTGGATATTCAACTTACCAATGAGTAGAAAGCTGGACAGATTCAAGTAAGATAAGAAACACCCAATCATTCAGTAACTGAAGACCGAATTGAGGATACATAGCTTGTTACAATATTCAGGGACTTCAAAGCAAGAGAGCAGGCAGCATTCTTGTTGAAATGTCTGTTGGGAAACATTGGCAAGAGGTATAGATATTCAGAGAGGTCCTCCGTGGATCTTTAAAATGGGGTCTTTGGCACATTGGTAGCTTGTCACTGTGTCTGCAGTGTGTTTCTGAGCATGTGCAAGTAAAAAAGGGGGATCCGATCTATGTACCCCTGGAGTTGGTGAAATTGTGGGACTAGATTGGGTTGGCATATCTGGTTGGCATGGATAGGTTGGACCAAAGGGTCTGTTTCCATGCTGTACACCTCTACGACTCTATGACTTCAACCTCCTGCATAACTATTTCCAGTCGACCCGGGACAGGATACTGAAGGGTTGCAGAAGCAGTGAAGCATCCTGATCAAGTTATGAGGTAAAACTCTTCCTATAAAGTGTGGGAGCGCATCATCTAGACCATGAGGAAAGAATGAATTCCTCAGACAAGAAATGACACTACATTCAAGAATTTGACTGCTGGTGTAGATGGGGATGTAGTTCTGTTCAGGTCCTACTCCAGAGACTTAAGGACAAAATCTAGGATCAAACATCAGAGCAGTGGTGGGGGAGTGCTGCTTTGGCAGAGGTGGTGCCATTTCAATTAAGCATCATCCGCCCTCTCCAGTAGATATAAACGATTCCATGGTCATAGTTTCAACATAGTTTCAATTGCCGTGTTCTGTCTCTTCAAGATCTTGTTTGTTGCAATAAAATCACATCTTATGGGTGGCACGGTGGCATAGTGGTTAGCACTGTTGCCTCACAGCGCCAGAGACATGGGTTTAATTCCCGCCTCAGGCGACTAACTGTGTGGAGTTTGCACATTCTCCTCGTGTCTGTATGGGTTCCCTCCGGGTGCTCCGGTTTCCTCCCACAGTCAAAAGATGTGCAGGTTAGGTGAATTGGCCATGCTGAATTGCCAATTCAGTGTTAGGCGTAGGGGAATGGTTGTGGGTGGGCTTCGGCAGATCTGTGTGGACTTGTTGGGCCGAAGGGCCTGTTTCCACACTGCAAGTAATCTTGTTCTTCTAAACTCTAATGGATATAAGTTCAACCTTTAGTCATGGCATTCATTTCAGGTACATCAAATGAAGCTTCTCAAAACTATCTCTAAAGCAGTACATTTCTTCCAAATAAGAAGACCAAAACTGCACAGATGTAGCAGTACTACACAATACTCCATTGACCTTACAATATCTTGTGCATCTGCAGTAAAACTTTCCTATTTTTATATTACATTCCCTTGGTAATAAACACAAATATCCCATTGCTTTCATAATCATTTGCTGACTCTGTATTCTATATTTATGTGACTCATATACCAGGAGACACAAAACCCTCTGTACCACTGAGCTCTGCAATCTATCTCTTAGTAAATAGTAGACTGCTTTTATATTGGCTACTTTCCAAAGCTGACAAGTTATGTTCCATCTGTCAAAATTTTGCCTTATCACTTAATCTATTTATTGTTCTACCTCCACCTCCTCTTGACAAATGAATATTCTATCTATCTTGACGTCATCCGCAAATTTAGTTACTATAGGTTCAGTCTTCTCATCCAAATCATTGCTATGGATCATAAATAATTAAGGGTCCATCACTAATACCTGTACCACTGTACTAGTTAAAAGCTTGCCAACTCGAAAGGTATCTATTTACCCCTGCTGTCTGCTTCCTGCTAGCTAACTAACTCCTTATCCATGCTAATATGTTACCCCAACACCATGTGTTCTTAGCTCATGCAGCAGCTTTTGATGTGACAAATGCTTATCAAATGTTTTGTGAAAATTTAAGAATGCCACATATTTCATCTCTCCTCTATTATCCATGAATGTTATTTCATCAATGAACTATAATAGATTAGCTAAACACAATTGTCCACTCACAAGGCCATACTGCCTCTGCCTCATCACATTGTGATTTTCTAAGTGTTTTCCTATAATCTCACCAATAATGAATGGCAGCAAACTCCTTATGACAGATGTTACTCTAACTGGCCTATGGTGGTCTGCTTTCTGCTGCTTTCTTTCCTGAATAAACAATCAGTATTAAGTTACCTAACCTTAACTTGGAGAGTGGTGATGATGAGTGGTAGTTGGAAACGTTACATTTGCTATGTTCTAGTGTGCTGGGACCCTTCCAGAATCTAAAGAATTTTGGAAGATGATAACCAGTTCATGCCACCATTTGTTTTAAGATCTTGGATACGAACAACCCAGTTCTGGGGACTTGTCAAAGTTTAGCCCTAATAGGGTTCCTAGCATCTTTTCTCTGTTTATTTTGATTGTTTTAAGTTTATCTCTCTCACATCTCTTCTGGATTTTCAATTACTTTTGGTAAGTTTTTAAGTCTTCTGCCATGATAATCATTCAATGTCTTTGCCTTTTTGTTTTGTCTTTCATGATCAATTCCTTCGACTCATTCACTGGAGGACCAACACTTGTTTCTGCTCTTTTCTTATCCAAATACTTGTAAATTCTCTTACTATATGCTTTTATATTCCTCGTTGTTTTTTTCGCATGATCAGCTTTCTGCCTCAACTTTCTAGTTATTCTTTGCTTGTCCTTAAAGTTTGTCCAACCCTCTGATCTACAACTACCATTTGCAGATTTGTCCAATATTTATTTCAATGAAGTAATAACCTTAACTTGTTTATTTAGCCACCATTTAAACTTCCTTCTCAAAGACCCTTTATTTCCCTCTCTCCCAACAACAATGAAACCTGATTATCTGATCATTGTGACATTGCTGTTAATGGAGATTGTTTTATGTATGTGGGTTGATATGTTTCCCAAATTATAACAATAGTTATAGGCCAAAAGTTCTTAATTGGCTGCAAAACAATTTGGGAACCCTCAAGTCATGAAAGGGATTTGTAAATGCAAATCTTTTATTTTTCCTTTTACTTTCAGCTGGAATCAGTGGAACAAGAACTGTGTCAGATTTCCCCTTCCTTTATCCAATGATGCATTTATGCTCTCGTTCACATCCCCTGTCTCCATTCACTCCCCAGTTGAGATCAGGTAACTCAGCACTGATTGGTTTTCAACATTTGCTGTCTTGGTGGCTCAGCAAACCACTGAATAAACTAGCTCAGTCATTTCGTCGATATTTTTAATTTTAAAAGGTGTTTCTTGAGATCTGTCTCTAATGAAATTTTCACAATGTCTATCTCTACATATGAGAAACCTCTCCAATGTTTAAGTATTTTCCTTTAGAATGTGAAAGCAACAGTGTAATCACATTACTTTTAAAAAAGGAGAAATCCAGAAATCTTATCTATTTATCTAAAAAAAACCTATCGTATTGGCTGTGCTACAATCATCAATGAAGGTCTATTCGTTTAGAGATAAAACAGTAACTCCTTTATGATCAATTATTTTTAACATGAATATTTGTATATTTGGTATGAGAACAACTGTAAGCTCAGGATATATGTGTGAAATCATTGGTTGTATTGTTTACCACAGCATTATTACATCAGAGGGTCCTTATATTGCGGTATGCAAAAGAGAAAAACTCTCTTGAGAATTATTAGGTTTACAACTTAACAGTCTGTAAACGTTTGGTTTTGGAACTGGCATATTACACACAAGATGAAATATTGCACATCGTAATCAAATTTGCAAATGCCCATGTTCAAAAATCAAGGATTGTCATGATGTGTGATGGAATATACTTGTTTCTCCATAATGTGTTTTTGCCTCAGGCCAGTTTTGTGAGCTGATGGATTAAGTCCTCCAACATGTGTGCCATGGAGGAGCAGTGGGTTACTTACAATACAAAGGGCAATGTGTTCTGAAATGTCCCAAGATACAGTTACAATCATTTTCACTCTATAAATAAGTACAGACTGCATTGTCTCCTTATCTAACTCTTTCCTCATCAAATTAAAGCAAACTATTGTGGATGCTGGAATTCTGAAATAAATATAGAAAATGGTGGAAGCTCTCAGCATGTCTAAGGCCTCTTATGTGTGTACAAAGGGATATCAACTTTCATCTGCTGCATTACTGAACCATGGAAATCTCTCTTTATTTGATTTTTCGTTCTTGTCTCTATCACTGGTGTTCTACTCAAACCATTTACATGAGCTCTGTATCCATATTTTGTTATTGTACATACAATGTATAGTCATGTATTGTTTTATGCCAAATATTACTTGTCCTTTGACTCTTACTCTTCTCCCTAGCACAGATTAATTTGTATTTTGCACCCCCCCCACAAACCTATTCATTCCTTGCTCCCTTTCCCTTGACTTTTATAATACTAAAATCTTCTGGTTCTGTTGACAGGTGATATACTGACTGATTGAGTGTTGCCAGCTTTTACTGTTTTTATTTCTTTTTTGGGTGTATGCAGAGTCAAAGATTGGCAGATGGAATTTGGGAATGGAAGGTTCAGGTATTGCTGTGGAGGGGTGTTGGACATCAGCTAGAAGGGTGGTGAGTGCCATCAGAGGGATGGCATGGTGGCTCAGTGGTTAGCACTGCTGCCTCACAGCACCAGGGACCTGGATTGAATTCCTGCCTCTGATGACCACTCTGTGTGGAGTTTGCACATTCTCCCCGTGTCTGGGTGGGTTTCCTCCCACAGTCCAAAGATGTGCAGGCCAGGTGAATTGGCCACACTAGATTGCCCATGGTGTTAGGTACATCATTCAGGGGAAATGGGTCTGTGTGGGTTACTCTTTGGGGGGTCGTTGTGGACTTATTGGGCCAAATGGCGTCTTTCCACATTGTAGGAAATCGAAAGAAAAAGCAAGTGTAATGGGATGCAGAATTCACGACACCTTGAGCAAGCTTTTGGCTTTTAATTTTAGAAAACATTCAGTCTCCTCCTGCCATCAAGGCATTGACTTTTATGTTTCCAAAACAATAGTAAATAGGAGAATGTATGGCAGGTCTGTCCTGCAATTTTACTGGAACATGCAGCTACAAATTAGCCACAGAATGCTTTATAATGTGCAACATTCTTGTACTTAGAAAATAACAAATGCTCTGACGTTTCATGAATCACATCACTGAAGGTTCATTAATTTTTTAATAATAATTAAATAATTTAATAATTTTTTAACCCACTCATATGTGAGCCTAAAAAAAAATTCTAGACTCTTAAATTTCCTGTACAAAATGTTACCGACCATATTCTTCATTTTACTTACGATGAAATGATTACAATTTGTGATTATAAAGAATTGAGAAGGTTGTAAGTCTTTGGAATTACCTTCCTCAAAAGGCAATGGATGCAAAATCTTTAAATATTTACAAGATGGAGGTAGGTCAGTTCTTGATTACCAAAGGGATGAAAGATTATCGGAAATGCAGGAACGTGGAGTTGAGATTAAAATCAGATCAGCCACGAATGGCAGAGCCGGCTCGAAGGGCCGAGTGGTCTACTGTTGTTCCTTGCTTGTATGTTTGTAATCAAAATACCTCGCAGATACCTCCTCCTACCGTCCCCTTGACCATGACCCCACCCCCCACCACCAAACCATCATCTCCCAGACCATCCATAACCTCATCACCTCAGGGGACCTCCCATCCACCGCCTCCAACCTCATAGTCCCACAACCCCGCGTATGAATCAGAAATTGGTTAGCTGAAAGAAGACAGAGAGTGGTGGTGGCAAATGTTCATCCTGGTGTTCAGTTATTAGTGGTATACCATAAGGATCTGTTTAGGGGCCACTGCTGTTTGTCATTTTTATACATGACCTGGATGATGGCGTAGAAGGATGGGTTAGTAAATTTACAAATGACTCTAAGGTCGGTCGAGCTGTGGACAGTGCTGAAGGATATTGCTGCTTACAGAGGGACATAGATAAGCTGCAGAGTTGGGCTGAAAGGTGGCAAATGGAGTTTAATGCAGAAAAGTGTGAGGTGATTCATTTTGGAAGAAGTAACAGTAATACAGAGTACTGGGGTAATGGTAAGGTTCTTGCAGTGTGGATGAGCAGAAAGATCTCCGTGTCCATGTACATAGATCCCTGAAAGTTGCCACCCAGGTTAATAGGATTGTTAAGAAGGCATATGAACCATGGGGTTATGTTGCAGCTGTAGGAAACTATGGTGTGGCCGCACTTGGAGTATTGCGTACAGTTCTGGTTACCACATTATAGGAAGGATGTGTAAGTTTTGGAAAAGATGCAGAGGAGATTTATGAGGATATTGTCTGGTATGGAAGGAAGGTCTTCTGAGGAAAGACTGAGTGACCTGAGGCTGTTTTCGTTAGAAGGAAGAGGTTGAGAGGTGACTTAATAGAGATGTGAAAGATGATCAGAGGATTAGATAGTGTTAGCAGAGAGAGACGTTTTCCTCGGATAGTGATGGCTAGCATGAGAGGACATAGCTTTAAATTGAGCGGTGATAGATATAGGACAGATGTCAGAGGGGTAGTTTCTTTACTCAGAGAGTAGTAATGGCGTGAAACTCCCTGCCTGCAACTGTAGTAGACTCACCGACTTTAATGTCTTTTTAAATGGCCATTGGATAAACATATGGATGATAATGCAACAATGCAGGTTAGTTCAGCTTCAGGCTGGTTTCACAGGTCAGCACAACATTGAGGGTCAGAGAGCCTGGACTGTGCTGTAATGTTCTGTGTTCTTTGAAAGCAAGATAATATTTCGAGTCTGGCGATTCTTCATCAGAACTGTTAACAGCTCAGGAAAGGTGGTAATATATTGAAGTGACGTTTGTGGGAAGGGGTTGGTCTTGCACAAGGTGACTTACTTGCCGATTTACTTCCTCCAACCTCAGTATCCAAGGCCTCAGGCACACCTTCCAGGTGAAGCAGCAGCTTACCTGCACTTCTCTCAACTCATTTATTTCATTCACTGCTCAGAATGTGGTCTCCTGTATATCGGGGGAGATGAAACACAGATTTGATGACCGCTTTGCTGAACACCTACACTCTGTCTGTAAAACATGACCCAGAGTTTCCCACTGCCTCCACTTCAACACACCACTGTGTTCCTACACCAACATTTCTGTCCCAGATCTGTTGCAGTGTTCCTTAACGCAAGTTCAAAGAACAACACTTCATTTTCCACTTGGGGATTCTGTTCACTCTCTGCTCATTCCTGAAGAAGGGCCTGTGCCCGAAACGTCGAATCTCCTGTTCCCTGGATGCTGCCTGACCTGCTGTGCTGTTCCAGCAATAAAGTTTCAACCTCAATCATGTTTGTAATCAAAAGTCAATGTCAGCTCCATTTGCTTATCTTGGTTAAAATCAGGAAACGTTGCACATTTGCGTTGCAAAAGTTGGCATAGATGATGAGCCCAAATTAGCATAAAATTAGTTATGACACGGTTGGGCAATTCTAGGGCCCTGGTGTGCAGTTGGCAAAATGGTAAACTTGCAATACTGGGTATGAAGAAATTTATATGGTTGTGTGAAATACTGGTCTGACAGGAGAGTTTCATTTGAAACTATCATGGCTAGACTTGATAGTTCTTTCTTTTGAGACTCCGTCAAAAGAATTTCTTCCTTCCTCACCCTGTACACTATCATACCTTGCAAGGCATTAAAGTCCTGTGCATTAAATGCTGCCTGTAAAGCCTTCATTTCCCATGGGAACTAACAAACAAGTAGAGAACGTAGAAATTAAAACATTAATTGATGACCATATTGTCAGAAAGGTTTTTAAAGTTTCAAAGTGTTTCAAGAGGACAGATAGCCAGCTTCAACAGGCATGATTTCCATAGTTGTTTGAACTCATAAAGGAAGGACATTCCCAAGAAAGCCCAGGAAGATTCTGTTACCTACAATTGCAACATTTAAAAGGCATTTGGATGGGTATATGATTAGGAAGGGTTTGGAGGGATATGGGCCAGCTGCTGGCAGGTGGGACTAGATTAGGTTGGGATATCTGGTTGGCATGAACGGTTTAGACTGAAGGGTCTGTTTCCATGCTGTACATCTCTATGACTCTATGACTCTAACCCTCCCACCACCACCACCAATCATGCCTCCAGCACCCTTCACTTCCTCCATCATGCAGCAGGCCTGGGCTAATTGGGAGTTGGTTAGCTCAGTTAGCTGGATAGCTCATTTACAATGCACAGTAATACTGCCAGCATGGGTTCAATTCCTACATTAGCTGAGGTTACCCTGAAGGACTTTCTTTATCAACCTCTCCTCTTGCCTGATGCATGGTGACTCTCAGGTTAAACAGCCGCCTGTTGTCTCTTTCTAACAAGAGCAGGGCTGTGGTGACTTTATCTTTTCCTGGGCTAATTAATTGCTAGTAGCCCCAATCAGAGATTATAAGTCTAATATAAACAGAATTAGTCCCATAAAAACTGGATCCTAGGCTAAATCCCAGTTTCTCTGAGGGGAAGATGGGGCTCATGCCTTCAATGTGGAAATTTATTGGGTTTGCTATCAACAGTGTAACTGACAGTAGTCTGGACATGAAAAAGGTTTCTCACTTGTTGTGGGGTGGGAGGGACTGCTGGGTTGATTACTGAGTGTGGTGACACTCACCATGAGCAGAAACACTGCCACTTATGGACTTCAGAGATCTTCACATGGCATGGGACAGGATAATGACTCTTGGAAATCAACTATTAGCAACTTTCTAAACACTGACCCTCCGTGCCCACTTGCTCATGCAGATACAATGATTTTCAACTGCACTTTTATATGCTATAATGATCTGGACCAGTAGATGCAAACTGCAAAGTACTACTTGCAAAGCCTATGTACCTGCCCACCACGACAGAGATGTGATTGCACAGAACTCTGCTTCCCAGCCAGAACGTTTTAAAGTGGAAGAATGGAAACCCATGGAGTCAGGTGAAAACCAGGCTTTTAACCCATCAAATATCACTTTCAATGTACTATTAATCATGTCAACTTCCTGACACAGCCCAATTACAATTGCTACCCACTTATGGAGTCAGGTTAGAACTTGACTTTAAGTTATACTTTGTCCTTTGTGTTGAAGTATATCCAAAATAATTTTGTATTGAGGAAAAATTGGCAGGAAAGTTAAATCTCTTGAAAAGATCCAGCTGCTCTAGAAATCAAACCAATACAAACAGTGTGGTTTCTACAAAAAGCAATTTGAAGCTAACTTGTCCCTTCCAGTCCCCTTTTATAAATACGGCAGTGGCTGTAGCTTCTTTTATGTATTCAAAGACATTGAAAGCTTTTTGTGTAAAACTCAGTTAAAGCTCCATTATCTTTCTTGTATCTTTGGAAACTGAGCTATAAAGACAGACCTTGGGTCATTGTATCGTCTTTGTCTGCAAGTGTGCCATAACCTCATTGTAAATGATCTGGTGGCAGTGTCTGTTAATGAATAGGGAGTAACCCCAATTACCTTTGAATGGGATACGTAATCTTCCTCCTCAGTTCATTAGTCTCCTAATAGTGAATCATGTGCAGATGGCCTTTCAGTGTTTGCTATTCCTTCTGAGTAAGTGCATTGGCTGGGGAAGTTATTTCAATTCACAGCAGCCAAAGGCAAAGGGGAACAATATGTGAAAAGCCTGGAGAACTTGTAAAGAGGCATCATGCTACATAATGTGTGGACCACCAGCGGGGACCTTACTGGAATGCAGAAATGAAAGCTGTTCTGTCCTAGTGTCAGAAAAGCCTTAGTCATTTCCCCCAAACTGACTCACTACTGTTGTTTCTTTCCTTTTGGTGAATCTTGACACCAATCAGTTGGGGGGTTGGGACCAAATTGTTGATGATGAATGCACAAGCTGCCCACATACATTTCAAAGCTTCCCGGCACACTGCTTCCTGGGAAAATCTTCACGCTGCAAAACTTTAGCAACATTCTGTTCATCCTTGTGGAATACCAGCTGGGTTGACACTGGATTGGTCATGTTTGTTGCAGGATAGGTGCCAAGTGGGAAGGTATATGAAGAAGGGAACCAGTTTTGGTATGTGGGTTAATGTTAAAATTATTTTAACATTAAAATAAAACTGATTTTAAAAATTTACTTTTCTGAGAGCTTTCATGACCACAATACCTCTCCCATAAACACATAAGAGTTGCATCATGACCAGGAGGTCAAACAGTTTAAGCGCAAATAAAAGAGGGGAAGGGCAAATTTTCTGAGAGCATAAACATCGAAGGCTGAAGGGTGACCTTATAGAGGTTTACAAAATTATGAGGGACATGGATCGGATAAATAGACAAAGTCTTTTCCCTGGGTTGGGGGAGTCCAGAACTAGAAAGCATAGGTTTAGGATGAGAGGAGCAAGATATAAAAGAGACCTAAGGGGCAACTTTTTCATGCAGACGGTGGTATGTGTATGGAATGAGCTGCCAGAGGAAGTGGTGGAAGTTGGTACAATTGCAGCATTTAAAAGGCATTTGGATGGGTATATGAATAGGAAGGATTTGGAGGAATATGGGCTGGGTGCTGGCGGGTGGGACTAGATTGGGTTGGGATAACTGATCGGCATGGACGGGTTGGACCGAAGGGACTGTTTCCGTGCTGTACATCTCTATGACTGTACATACTGGCCTTACAAAGTATGGGACAGAGGAAGCAGGGATACCTGAATGGGGAAAAAATCCTAAATGGTGAAATGAGGGCATGGAGGGATTTGAAATTGAGTATGTTCAGGACCTGTCATGTATTTGCCAGAGCACAAATAACCAATCGAGCTAGGTAAGGATGGGTTCATAGATTTTCAGCACTTTGCTTGGGAAACACATTGGGCTGCAGACATCTGATGATGAATAAAATGACTTTATATGCAACTGCATAAGTAGCTTGGAGCTGAGCAGGACTCTGAAGCCTCCTCTAACTAATGAAGCCAAAACTTCCTGATTGTGTCTTGTGAAACCAAATAGTGTATGACAAACTTATTAGAGCTCCTTGAGGTTGCAACAGACAAGGTGGAAAATCGGGTCCCAGTAATGTAGTGTATTTGGATTTCCAAAAGGTATTTGATATAGAATATTTGCACAAGAGTTTTGATATCGTGATTAATACATTAGTCTGGAAGAAAGATTGGCTCATGAACAGGAAATGGGAGTTCTGATATATAGATCATCTTCAACTTGGTAAATGTGATCAGTGGAGTGGCACAGGAGTCATTGCTGAGACTGCAACTGCTTATGGTCTATACTACAGAAGGAACCAAAAAAAATGATGATCGAGTCATAGTGATGTACGGCACGGAAACAGACCTTTCGGTTCAACTCGTTCATGCTGACCAGATATCCGAAACTAATCTAGTCCAATTTGCCAGCACTTGGCCCATATCCCTCTAAACCCTTCCTATTCATGTGCCCATCCGGATGCCGTTTAAATGCTGTAATTTAACCAGCCTCCACCACTTCTTCTATCAACTCATTCCATACATGCACTACCCTCTGTGTGAAAAGTTGCCCCTTAAGTCCCTTTTATATCTTTCTGATCTCACCTTAAACCTATGCCATCTAGTTCTGGACTCCTCTACCCCAGGGAAAAGACTTTGTCTATTTACCCTATCCATGCCCCTCATGATTTAATACATGTCTATGAGGTCACCCCTCAGCATGCAATGCTCCAGGGAAAACAGCCCCAGCCTGTTCGGCCTTTCCCTATAGCTCAAATCTCCAACCCTGGCAACATTCTTGTAAATCTTTTCTGAACCCTTTCAAGTTTCGCAACATCCTTCTGATAGGAAGGAGACCAGAATTGCATAGATTGTTCCAACAGTGGCTAAACAATGTCCTGTACAGCCACAACATGACCTCCCAACTTCTACATTCAGCGCTCTGACCAATAAAGGAAAGCATACTAATTGTCGGCAAAGACAGAAATTTGTGGAGAAACTCAGCAGATCTGGTAGTATTTATAAAAGAAAGAAGAGTCAATGTTTAAAGTCCAGTGACACTTCATCAGATCACCCGAACATCTGGCTTTTGTTTCAGATCTCCACTATCTGCAGTTTTTTGATTTATTATAGTATTGTAGGCAGATTGGTTGCTGATACAATGATAGGTAGGAACACAATTTGGAAGGATGAAAAGAATTAGGAAAGGAATATAGCTTGGTGAAGTGAATATGCAAAATTCTAACAGATGGAATATAATGTGAGAAAATGTAAGATTTGTCACTTTTGCAGGAGGGAAGAGCAGAATGTTATGTAAATGATGAGAGATTAGAAAATGTTGCATATAATAGAACAAGCAATTCAGAATATTCCTTCCAATTGGGATGGATTTTAAAAGTAGGGAAATCTTGCTACAATTTTACAGGGCATTGGTGAGACCAGACCTGGACAACTGTATAAAGTTCTGATCTCCTTACTTGGGGAGAGAGTATATTTACATTGGAAGCAGGGAGGAGATGACCTAGTGGTATTATTATTGGACTGTTAATGCAGTGACCCCAGGTAATGTTCTGAGGATCTAGGTTAGAATACCACAAAGGGAGATGATGGAAACTGAATTCAATAAAATATCTGGAACTAAGAGTCTAATGAAAACTATGAATCCATTGTCAATTGTCAGGGCAAGTCCACCTGGATTGGAAAGGAAAGGAAAGGAAAATTATATCCTTACCTGGTTTGGCCTATATGTGACTCCAGACCCAAAACAATGTGGTTGATTCTTAATTGCTAGATGGGCAATAAATGCTGGCCTCGTCAGCGATATCCTCATAATGTGAATGAATAAAGAAAAGTTTCGTTAGGTGGTTTCCAATGATTAAAATTGAGTAGGTTGGGCCGACAGTTATTTTTGAGTTTAGAAGAAAGAGGAATGATTTTATTGAAACATAATTCTGAGGGGTTTGATATGGTAGATGCGAAGATGATATATTCTCTAATGGGTGAAGCTGGAATTGGAAGGAACCATTTAAAAATAAGGGCAAGGTAGAGATGAAGAGGAAGTTTTTCTGTCAAAGAGTTGTTAGACACTGCAGTTCTTTTCTCCATCAGTTGGAGCATGGGATATATTCAAAATTGAGTTCGACTAATTTTTGATCTCCAACATCATTGAGTCTTATAGGGACAGGTAGGAAAATGGAGTTAAGCTACAATTATTATCATATTGAGTGGCAGAGCCAGCTAGATGGCTTGAATAGATTACTCTTGTTCCTCTTTCTTGTGATCTAATGCGTTAACTTGGAACAGTTAGAAAAAAAATGAAAATTCTCAAGAATGGAGATGCCACACCAAACATTTTCCCTGTTACATATTAAAAATTATGACTGTTTTCAGAATTAAAATGCTTTTGTCTATATCAGTTGTCCAGGAAGCATGCCAAACAAGGAGTTAAGGTGACTGTCACATGATGGAGATCACATTAGCACGCCAGTCCTGGCCAATATAGATTCTTCAAGATCAAAAATCTTCACCTTACTGTTGTTTATATTTATTCTACACAAATTGGCTACTGTGACCTTTGCATTGCTACTGTGCCCGCACATCAAAAGTGCTTCACTAATGCTAAACTGATGTTCACTTTTACCAGATGCTTCCCTTTGTCAGTAATATAGAGGTCATAATGAAGCTTTCCTTTTAAGTTTTTAATAACTTTCATCATTAACAAAGCAAAGTTTAATACTGAAGCCATAAATGCATAATCCATAAATCTCTGCCCTACTGATATATGCCCCCTATTCAGTTTGAGTCTTGGTGTCAGCTGGCAAACCTATTTATAAAAGCTCTCTAACTGGCACAGTGTGTTATTACATTTAAATACTGTGCATTGTATCTTTATGCATTCTGAATAACAAATGCAAGATCACAAAATAAAAAACTGGGCGAAGAAGAGACTGTTAATGATAGACTGTTGAAATGTGGCTGTGCTTAATCATGTATTTCTTTACTGGAAGTAGTCAGAATGGGCAGGTATAATATATTGTCTCCAAGGTAGCAAAGCACAATTTCCTGCGCTGACATGCAATCTTACTCTTTGGTCATCAGTTCCTGCTGTTATTCCTGGCTTGAAGAATGTAATGTAAAGCAGGGCTCAATATTAACTCTTGTGGATGCATATTCTTTTGGCAAGTCTTAATATGGGTGACAGAAAACCTTAGTTGAAATAGAGAATTCAAAATATCAAGCACTTAATCTACTGTATGCCAAATTAGGTTCAGCAGCATCACTCAATGTGCAATCCTCACAAAGACTGGGCAATATAGTGGTGCAATCAGCCCAGCCTACTTCATTGGCCAATGAAAGGGAAAAGATAAATATTAAGGATGGGAGATATGGTTTGTTTTGGATTCTATGTTCCCCTGGCTACATGTTTGCTTCACACATTAATGAGTTGGTTGGACAAGTCTACAGTTTTGCGAATCTTGATCCTCCACATTCCAATATTTTTATATCTGTTTGTTTATAAAAGTCGTAACAATTGTAATAATTTGTAAGCATTGAGGTTCATTCAATAGGAATTGCATCCAAAAGTAGAGAAATTGGCCTTAATATTATATTGGACAAGAATACTACAAAGGGGAATACATCTCATCATTATGCCTGTGCAGCCCTTCCTATTTTTTCAATGATGAATTGTGTGTCATGAAATTAAATTCCCATGAAGAGGTGGGCATTGAATTAATATATTTAATTCAGGTTTTCACAGTACAATTGTGGAAAGAATCTATAAATCACAATGTATATTTTCCAGGATTCATAAAACCCAGTGGGAAAGGGGAAATGTAATTCTCCCACTTTTCATAAATTGCTTAGGGACTAGATCCTAGAAGTACATAGAACATAGAACATAGAACAATACAGCACAGAACAGGCCCTTCGGCCCACGATGTTGTGCCGAACATTTGTCCTAACTTAAGCACCTATCCGTGTACCTATGCAATTGCCGCTTAAAGGTCACCAATGATTCTGACTCTGCCACTCCCACAGGCAGTGCATTCCTGCCCCCACCACTCTCTGGGTAAAGAACCTACCCCTGACATCCCCCCTATACCTTCCACCCTTCACCTTAAATTTATGTTCCCTTGTAGCACTCTGTTGTACCCGGGGAAAAAGTCTCTGACTGTCTACTCTATCTATTCCTCTGATCATTTTATAAACCTCTATCAAGTCACCACTCATCCTTCGCCGTTCGCTCTCTCCACCTGAGTGGCAACTTTCAAAGATTTATGAACATAGACCCCAAGATCCCTTTGTTCCTCCACCACACTAAGAACCCTACCGTCAATCCTGTATTCTGCATTCTTATTTGTCTTTCCAAAATGGACAACCTCACACTTGGCAGGGTTGAACTCCATCTGCCACTCCTCAGCCCAGCTCTGCATCATATCTAAGTCCCTTTGCAGCCGACAACAGCCCTCCTCACTATCCACAACTCCACGTATCGTCTGCAAATTTACTGACCAACCCTTCAACTCCCTCTTCCAAGTCATTAATAAAAATTACAAACAGCAGAGGACCCAGAACTGATCCCTGTGGAATTCCACTTGTAACGGGGCTCCAGACTGAATATTTACCATCTACCACCACTCTCTGACTTCGACCGGTTAGCCAGTTCTCTATCCAACTGGCCAAAGTTCCCACTATCCCATGCCTCCTGACTTTCCGCATAAGTAATGATCTATCCTTGTCCATCCACAATGACACTACAGTCAGGAAAGTACACCAACACCCAAATCCTCAGAAGGCTAAGGAAATTCAGCATGTCTCCAACAACTGTTGCTAATTTTTATAGATGTACCATAGAAAGCATCCCATCCGGATGCACCACAACTTGGGATGGCAACTGCTCTGCCCAAGACCATATGAAATTACAGAGAATTGTGAATGTAACTCAGTCCATCATGAAACGTAGCCTTCTATCTGTTGACTCTGCTTACACTTCCTGCTGCCTTAGGGAAGCAGCCAACATAATCAAAGACCCCTTCCAGCCCGCTTATACTCTTTTCCGCCTTTTCAATCTGACAGAAGATACAAAAGTTTGAAAAGATTTAAGAACAGTTTCTTCCCTGCTGTTATCAGACTTATGAATGGACTTCTCATATATTAGAGTTGTTCATTCTCTGTACCTTCTCTGTAGCTGGAACACTATACTCTGCATTCTGTTCTATTGTCCCTGATATACTTAGGGGAGGTATAATTTGACTGTATAGAACACGAAACAATACTTTTCACTGTTTCTCAGTACATGTGGCAATAATAAATCAAATCAAATCAAATTCACCAAAGAAGGACCAAGAGGTTAACTTATTAAGTTCAACATTCCCCTCCCTTCTCTCTGTATCCCATCAACATTAAAAGGGGAGGTGATGGCCTGATGGTATTAACACTGGACTATTAATCCAAGAGAGATCTGGATAATGTTCTGGGCACCTGAGTTCAAAGTCTGCCATGGCAGAAGATGGAATTTGAATTCAATAAAAAATGTCTGGAATTAAGAGTCTCATGCTGATCATGAATCCATTGTGAATTGTAGGAAAAACCCATCTGATGCACTGATCTCCTCAAGGGAAGGAAGTTTGTCATCCTGACCTGGTCTAGCATGCAGGTGAATCCAAACCCTGTGGTTGACTCTCAGGGTGGGCAATAGACAATGGCCTGGTCAGCAACATCCAGATCCTGTGAATGAATGTTTAAAAAACCTCAGAATTCTAATCTTACCCATGGTACTTCTGTTTACCATGATCAATTCTTTCTCATCCCTGTAGATACGGCTATAAACCAGCCAAGGAGTAGGAAACAGCTTGCTTTGTGTAATCCCCTCACAGTTAGTCCCAACAAATGTTTTTATTTATTTTCACCATGCAGCTGTCACGCTTCAATTAAAACTTAGTTAACAAGATCAAAATGAAGGAGCCAATTGCAAGGTTTGTGAATGAACAAAGAGGAATTTTATTACCTGCTACCCCTAAAAATGACAAAACTTTAAAAAACTTGCCTCAATCTGTAATCAGTGACCACAGTAGCCATTTTGGGTCAGGACACGTCCTTTTTAAAGATCACCTTAACCCATGAAGACCTCAGGAATTAAAATCAGCAGATGGAAATTGAATATAAATCACTTGTGTTTATGATTATTGTGACATATCAGGACTTCTCTGTTGAACCTCTATAGAACCCTGGTGCTAACCCACTTTAAATATTGTGCAAAGTTCAGGTCTTTAAGTTATGACAACAACACAGAAACACTGGAAAAAAATGCAAAAAGAAGCTATGATGATAATACTACAACTGAGAGGCACAACTAGAACATTTAACAAACTGAAATTTAGTTCTCCATGAATGAGATGGTTTGGAGGTGACCTAACAGAGGCTCATTAAAATTTTGAACGGGTTTGATAAGGCAGAAGTAGAAAGAATCCTTTCAAGAAGAACTCATTGGTCAAAGATTTTTTTTCAGAAAGCTAATCCCTGTAGATAAATCTGTTTTTTGCTTTTACTTTTTTTGAAGAGTGTATATGTTGGGGGAGCTGCAGATGGTGAAGAGGATTGCCAGAGGATACAGCAGGATATGGATGGGTTGGGATTTGCGTGGAAAAATGGCAAATGGTTTTAATCAAGACAAATGTGAAGTGATGTATTTTGGACAGTCTAATGCAGGAGGGAAGTATACAGTAAATGGAGACCCTTAGAAGCATTAACATACAGAGGGATCGGGGTATGCAGGTCCACAATTCACTGAAAGTGGCAATGCAAATGGATAAGCTGATCAATAAGAAGGATGTGGAGGCTTTGGAATGGGTACAGAAAATGTTTACTAGGATGTTGCACTTGGAATGTAATACCTCTGAGGAAAGATTGGAAAAACTCGGCTAATTTTAACATGAATATTAGAGGCTGAGGAGATGACCTGACAGAGGTTTACAAAATTTTGAGAGGCATGAATAGAATGGATAGTTGGAGTCTTTATTTTCCTAGGGTAGAAATGTCAATTAATAAGGGACATAGATTTAATGTCAAAGGGGATAAAGGAGGTGGTGAGAGGTAACTTTTTTATGTAGAGGGTGGTAAGTGCCTGGAATATGCCATCAGAGGTGTCAGTAGAAGCATATATAATAGCAACGTTTAAGAGGCATCTTGACAGACACATGAATAGGCAGGGAATAGATGGATACAGACCACATAGTGGCAAATGGTTCTTAGTTCAGAAAGGCACCATGTGTCGGTGCAGGCTTGATAGATCAAAAGGCCTGTTCCTGTGCTGTACTGGTTTTTGTTCTTTGTGCGTAGTTTTAAGGGTATAGAGGAATAAGCTTTTATATTTCCATTTTATTGCAACTTTATTAAATAAGATTTTGTTTTGGTAATGGTGTTATTAAGAAACCTGGTTGTTAGATTTTTGTTTAAAACCTGACACAGATAAGTTGCAGGATTTTCCCAAGCAACTGGAAAATGTGGGCATTGGTAAAAAGTTGGGAGAATCACTTGAGATTGGCAGAATGGAGACTCACAACATTGAGAGCAGAAAATATCCTTTTCCAACCATATTTTGAACAGAGATGGGATTCTTGCAAGTGAGCAGCCAGGGATCCATCTGCATGCTTTAATAAACGTTAGCACTCTCACTGTTTCATCATTACTCCTCATTGATGTGCAGTTTCCTGTTCTCCCACCTGCTAGGTAGAACCTAGATGACAACTATTCCCAATGTGGAAGTCAGAGTGGTTACCTGATGACCGGGCTTGCCCCTTATTTTCTGGCCCTCATCTTGGATACCAATGCCTCATGGCACTCTGCATGGACAATGACATAATGCAATCTGGTCCATCACTCCCTCCAGGTAACGGCTAGCCAAGCAGAGTGCCAATTTCTCTCTGTTCATTATGTCTGGGCTATTGAAAGGAACCGTGCAGGGAAGCTGCGGCTGCCATTGCTTGACCAGGTGCCCAATAGCAATGGCCGGTGTATCTGCCTGTGGTAAGCGGGAGATTTCAAAAAGATTTCCTAAGAGGGGGTGTGATCCTTGGTTAATGTGGTGTGTTTGGGAAAATAACATGATAAAACCCAATAAGCCTCATGGAGAGAAACCCACCATGAAACTTCACAAAATTGACAATTAGCCAATTTCTGATCAAAATCAGCCCGTGATATTCAATTAACCATCTTAGCAACTGGAAAATATAATTGTATTTTATGTTGCGACCTGTGGAGGAGTGGAACAATGGTGCACTCTCCCAGTCACTTTCTCTGTTACATTCGATGTTTGCTTTTGAAGGTTAAAGAGTACATTATTTTGGCACTCTAATTGGTGAATCACAGCAAGTAAGAGACAATTGTCAGGGTTTAGAAATGCAAGTGAAATAGCATCAGGACATGTGGTAGGTTGACCAATCCATCTGGAAACATGTGCCTTCACTGCCTTGTCTCATGAGACATGCTGCCATTCAGCCATGCTGTCTAGTCACCTGCGTGGAACTTGTGAATCAAGCATGGTCAATCCACATAGCTCTCGAATATAATACCACTGCTTCCTTCCAAGCCAATCTAGGAAATTGTTGTCAAGTCAGGGATCTGTTGAGCATAGAGACTGCAGGCAAGAGGCAGCCTCTACATTTTCAAGGAGCAAGAAATTAATCAACTTTCCTGTAGAAAGGAAGTTTTCGCGTTTTGTCAGCCGTGGTTCAGTGTGAAGTATTCTCATAAGGCTATAGGTACAAGTTACACTGCACAGAGTTGAATCTGTCACTTTACTGCAACACTGAATGCGTGTTGCTTTTTCAATTATGGCATCTTTCAGATGAAGGTGTTAAATTGAGACCCTATCTACCTGGTGGGGTGGATTTAATTAATCTGCTTCAAAAAAAAGAGAAAGGGACACTCTGATATTTGTCCCTTAATCAACATTGCAAAAACTAGACAATCTGGTTATGAGATCATGATGTGTGCAAATTCACTGTTGCATCTCCTACATCACAACAGTGACTGCACTTTAAATGTATTTAGTTGGTCGTCAAGCACTTTGGGACATTTGAGGGCATGCTGGGCACTATGTGCACCAACATGTAGTTCTGACTCTTTGAACAGTATACATGACTTTAATTTGACAGAAGTATAAAAACTCTATTTGGGTCCTTTGTACGTCCTTATATCAAAGGAAAATGTTTGCCCTCATTTAACATTCAAGAAGTATCTAATCACAGAGACATAATCATGCCTATGGCAGATGTTTCTTGTGTTAATTTGGAAGTAGAAGTGACATGAAGGTTTCATACCATGGTCACCATCAAATCCTGTATTGAGTAGCAGAACTTGATGGGATCCTTTACTTGTGAAGATGTTATAGTGAAAATACAATTCATCTGGAATATCTCGTTACGTGGAGGTGTCTATTAATGTGGATCGTCGATAGTGACAATTGTCCATAAAAATGCCTCAGCTATTGTTGCATTGATTTATGATATTTTTCCTCATATGGGGTGGCACGGTGGCACAGTGGTTAGCACTACTGCCTCACAGTGCCAGAAACCTGGGTTCAATTCCCGCCTCAGGCAACTGACTGTGTGGAGTTTGCACATTCTCCCCGTGTCTGCATGGGTTTCCTCCGGGTGCTCCGGTTTCCTCCCACAGTCACAAAGATGTGCAGGTCAGGTGAATTGGCCATACTAAATTGTCCATAGTGTTAGGTAAGGGGTAAATGTAGGGGTATGGGTGGTTTGCGCTTCGGCGGGTCGGTGTGGACTTGTTGGGCCGAAGGGCCTGTTTCCACACTGTAAAGTAATCTAATCTAATGATATTCCACTGGGACAGGTTTGGTCAAAGGAATTCGCATCGTCTGGGAAGATAAGTGTGCAACTGAAAGGAGTTCATAAAGGACCAGTATTTTCTAAAAACAAATTTATTGTTTTGTCCAAGTACTCAAACAGCAAATTGTATAGCACTTTGAGGACTTTAATATCGATAAAGTGTCACATAAAAATAATTCTTCTTGTTCTTTTCTTACAGACTCTGACTTCATCTTTCCCATAGAAAAGCAAGAATTGACCAACTTGGAATATAATCACATTCTGTTTGAAGATTCGCTTCAACTTGGACTCTGAAATGGAGCGCGAGAGAAAGCACAGAAGGTCAGGCAGCATCTGAGGAGGAAGAGAATTGACATTTCAGGCATAACCCTGGCCTAAACCATCAACTCTCTTCCTCCTCAGATGCTATCTGACCGGCTGCACTTTATCCAATAACACACTTTATCAACTCCGACTTCTCCAGATCTGCAGTCCTCATTAACACCATGAAATGGAACAATATTGCAAGTATTTGAGACCCCTCTATTCAGCTAGGATGTTTGAAATATCCTAGATTTAGCTATTTCAGAGGGACACTATCACCTTACTCTGGCCTTCATAGGTCCCAGAAGGCATGACAATGGTAAGGAACTCAAATATACTCGGACTTTGATTTAGATCTCTGCAAGGATCTGTGTAGGATGAAACCACTGTCTTGAGGAGATGTGATGATGTTGAGGTGACAACGTTGAATTGGGCTGCACAAAGTCAAAAATCACATGACACCGGCTTATAGTCCAATGGCTTTATTTGAAAACACTAGCGTTCAGAGCTCTGCTTCTTCATCAGGTGCTAGTGAAAGAGGAAGACCTTAGAAACATAACTTATAAGAAAAAGATCAAACGATCTAAAGTCTTCCCCTCTCATTAGCACCTGATGAAGGAACAGCAGTCCGAAAGCTAATGTTTACAAATAAATCCATTGGACTATAACCTGATGTTGTGTGATTTTTGACCTTCAGGAGATGCCAAACTTTGTGAGCTTTTGCTTCTTACCTTCAATTTGTCCAGTTTAAGAATGGAGTCTGGTAATATTCAGTAATATACAAAAGAACACAAATAAATCAAGAATTATTTAATAAGTATACATTTCCAACTTTTTATGTTTTTCTCAGGAGGTGACCCTTTTAAGACAGAATATCAAGTTTCTCATCTGGATGGACTGGCAGGGAATTGGAATGTGCACATAGTGGTCTTGGCATCTGTTGAGCTAATAATATGTGATTCACGTCATTGCTAGGAGCAGTCTAGAATGGGAGATTTCTTACAACATGGCCTTTATGGGACAAAAAACAGTTTTAAATGGAAGCTAGATTAGTTTATGAGAGAGAACAGAATTGAAGTAAGACCATAAGACATAGGAGTGGAAGTAAGGCCATTCGGCCCATCGAGTCCATTCCGCCATTTAATCATGGCTGATGGGATGCAGATAAAGAGATGGAAATGTGTTGCTGGAAAAGCGCAGCAGGTCAGGCAGCATCTAGGGAACAGGAGAACCAGCAACACATTTCCATCGCGGGATGCAGATAAAGTAAGACAAAGAAAAGTGAGAGAAGGCTCATCTAGAACATAAACCAGTTGAGTCAAATGGATGCTTACTATGTTGTTGGACCTGTGCAGATCTCCTTTTCCTACTCCACTATCCTGATGGAGGTCCCAGCGAACAGGACAATGGGATAACTGCTGGGGCCTTAGCACTGATATATTTCAAGGCCAGGATTCCCAGTACATGCTTAGCTATACCAATTACTCCTCCTAGTACTTGCAGCAAAACTGTTCACTGTTTCAAATGCAATTTATTTTAATATTTAAACATTAGTGTGGTGCTACTAGTGACAGTATACATTTAAAACTTTTGTCCAACCAAATGTCTATTTTTGTACAAATGTGAGCATTTTCCAATCTCGCACTGTCACCACATTGGTATTACAGAGCTGGCTGGAATGTGTGCCTGGAAGCCACAGACCATACTTCAGTTTTGCCACAACATTGGTTGTTATGGGAACCCATGACTCCTGATTTGGACCGAAAAAGACTAATTCTGTTGCCGCTGGGACCTTGCCATACTGAGTGTATGATTGCAACCATGAGAAAGAAAGGAAACATTATTAATAAATAGGTGATGTGGTGCTAGGTCCTTTCCATCCCCTCGACTTCTTCAAGGTCAGAATCATACTCATGAGTGCCTCCAAAGGGCACCAGCAACTTCTCATTCCTCAGCCAAGTGCTAACCTGGACTGTACTTTCAGCAAATTACTGCACTGGGAGTATATCTCATCCAAAACTCAACATGGCCTATTTACTCTAAAGGAGAGATCGCTTCTAGCCAGCGACAGCTATACTTATGTTAGACAATAAAAAGTGCCAGGTCGTCATTCTAGTAAAATGTAAAAATAACATCAATGCAAGAATTTGGAGGAGGAAGTAAAGAATGCATACCAAATATTGTGATTTTTCCTCTTGCTACCTACACAAATAATACCTATCAACAGTGAAGGATTGGTGACATAGTTCAAGTCAAGAACGTGGCTTGGACAGGAACCTGTGGGTTGTAATATTCCTGTGCATCTGCTGCCCTTGTCCTGCTCAGTGGTAAAGATTCATAAAGTGCTGCTGAAGAAGGCTTGTTAAGTTACTGCAGTGCACCTTGTAGATGGGACACACTACTGCCACTGTGCAGTGATAGTGAAGGAAGCAAATTGAAGATGGTGGATGGGATGCCAATCCAGTTGGCTGCTTTTTCTGGATGATGTTGAGCTTCTTGTTGGAACTACACTGAACCAGAAAAGTGGAGAATATTTCATCACACTGCTCACTCATGACTTTTAGATATGCAATGGGGAGACAGATGGTGAGCTATTCACTTCAGAACTCTCAGTTTCTGACTTGCTCTTGTACTCACAGTATTTATATGATTGGTGCCGTTCAGTTTCTTATCAATAGTAACCCCCAGGAGGTTGATAGTGGGCAACTCAGTAGTGTCAATGAACATCAAAATGCTAAGGTTAGATACTCTCTTGTTGGAGGTGGCAATTATTTGGCACTTGTCTGGCTCAAATGCTATTTGTCACATATCAGCCCAAGCCCAAGCCTAAATATTATCCAGGCATTGCTACATTTAGACACAGACTATTTCAGTATCTGCAGAACATTGTGCAATCATGAGCAAATATACCCACTTCTAAACTAATAATGGAGGGAAGGTCATTGACAAAGTGGCTGAAGATAGTTGAGCCGAGAATACTAACCTGATGAACTCCTGAAAATTTCCAGTTTCACTTGATGGAATTGCTAACATCCCTTCCATCACTTTTCTGATGACTAACAGTAGAGTCATAGAGTCATAGAGATGTACAGCATGGAAACAGACCCTTCAGTCCAATCTGTCCATGCTGTCCAGATATCCCAACCCAATCTAGTCCCACCTGCCAGCACCCGGCCCATATCCCACCAAACCCTTCCTATTCATATACCCATCCAAATGCTGCAATTGTACCAGCCTCCACCACTTCCTCTGGCAGCTCATTCCATACACGTACCACCCTCTGCGTGAAAAAGTTTCCCTTAGGCCTCTTGATTGACTGATTTGGATTTGTTCTGTTTATTGGGTAATATGACCAGATCTGAAACAAGTTCCCCAAATTATTATGCTTCCAGACAGAATGCTCCAAATTGTCAAGTTTGCAAGTGAGGAGAAATAAACTGTCTCTATTGTTTTTATTCACTCTTTCAAAACACAACATGGCAGATGCTGAACTTAAACTCAATTAACAAAATCTAGAAGTGAATGTTAGTGACAGTGACCAAAGGGTCTGTTTCCGTGCTGTATGTCTCTGTGACTCAGTAACCATGACCAAAACTATTATTGATTCTCATTAAAAAAAACTAAATTACTAATGTTCATTTACAGAAGAGAATCTCTCATCCTTATCTTGTCTGGCTTATATACTATTACAGATTCATGATAATTTGTCTCAATTATAACTGCCCTCTGAAATGGCGAAGCATATCATTTATTTTAAGGGAAGTTAGGGATGGGAAAAATGTTCATGCCAATAAACACCCATATCCTGTGAAAGAATGATTTAAGTCTGAAGTTCAGTCAAACCAATGCATTGAAAAATGGTAGTACAAGAGGCATTTGTCTACCAAATGCTCTAGGAAAATGGTTCAAGATCCCCTACTATTATGACTCTTTTATTGTTACATATATCTCAGATACCTCTACATATTTGCTCCTCAATTTCCCTCTGGCTATTAAGGAGCCTACAGTAAAATATCATCAAGGTGATCATCCCTTTCTTATTTCTAATTTCAAACCATATATTTTCACTGAAATATCCTTAGAAATATCCTCACTAATTAAAGTCATAATACTTTCCTTAAAAACACCACTTCCCCTCCTCTCTTGCCTCCCTTTCTATCCTTCCAATAACATCTAAAACCTGGAACATGGAGCTGCCAGTCCTGTGCTTCCCTCAGCCACATTTCTGTGAGAGCAATGATGTCCCAGTCCCATATTGTGATACATGCCCTGAGTTTATCAGCCCTACTTGTAAGACCCCTTGCACTGAAATAAATTTAATTCTTCAGAGTTCATTGTTCTCTGACTTGCTCTTGTCTGTCTTTTTGAATTAACTTGCTCTTTTCTGATTCAGAACCTTCCTAGTCCATCTTTCTACCTTCACTGCTACTTAGGAACCCCCCCAACACCTCCCTTTAATAGCTTACAGGCTTGTGAAATAGCACTGGCAAATCTCCCTGCCAGGATATTGGTCCATTTCCAGTTCAGGTGAAACCTATCCCTTTTGAACAGATCTTTTCTACACCAGAAGAGAACCAAATAATCCAAGAGTCTGAAAGAACTGATTAGGGATAGTCAACTTGGTTTTGTGTGTGTGAAATCATGTCTCACAAACTTGATTGAATTTTTTGAGGAAGTAACAAAGAGGATTGATGAGGGCAGAGAGGTAGCTGTGATGTATATGGACTTCAGTAAGGTGTTTGACAAGGTTTCCCATGGGAGACTGATTAGCAAGGTTAGATTTCATGGAATACAGGGAAAACTAGCCATTTGGATACAGAACTGGCTCAAAGGTAGAAGACAGAGGGTGGTTGTGGAGGGTTGTTTTTCAGACTGGAGGCCTGTGACCTCCACTTTTCGTCATTTACATAAATGATTTGGATGCAAGCATAAGAGGTACAGTTAGTAAGTTTGTAGATGCACCCAAAATTGGAGGTGTAGTGGACAGCGAAGAGGGTTACCTCAGATTACAACATTGACCAGATGGGCCAACGGCTGAGAAGTGGCAGATGGAGTTTAATTCAGATAAATGCAAGGTGCTGCATTTTGGGAAAGCAGATCTTAGCAGACTTATACACTTAATGGTAAGGTCCTAGGGAGTGTTGCTGAACGAAGAGACCTTGGAGTGCAGGTTCATAGCTCCTTGAAAGTGGAGTCGCAGGTAGATAGGATAG
Organism: Chiloscyllium plagiosum; assembly: GCF_004010195.1. NCBI lineage: Eukaryota > Metazoa > Chordata > Chondrichthyes > Orectolobiformes > Hemiscylliidae > Chiloscyllium > Chiloscyllium plagiosum. The sequence goes on along the minus strand of NC_057726.1, from coordinate 18,302,577 downwards.
TGAATGGTCAGAGTATTGAGTACAGGAGTTGGGTAACCTTATAGAGGTTTACAAAATTATGAGGGGCATGGATAGGATAAATCGGCAAAGTCTTTTCCCTGGAGTTGGGGAGTCCAGAACTAGAGGACATAGGTTTAGGGTGAGAAGGGGAAGATATAAAAGAGACCTAAGGGGCAACTTTTTGACACAGAGGGTGGTAAGTGTATGGAATGAGTTGCCAGAGGAAGTGGTGGAGACTGGTACAATTGCAACATATAAAAGGCATTTGGATGGGCATATGAATAGGAAGGATTTGGAGGGATATGGGCCGGCTGCTGGCAGGTGGGAGTAGATTGGGTCGGGATATCTGTTTGGCATGGACGGGTTGGACCGAAGGGTCTGTTTCCATGCTGTACATCTCTATGACTCTTTGACTCTAATCCTTGCACATTGCACCATCTCTTCAGCCATTGATTTAGCTCCCCTATCCTTTTATTCCTTCCCTCATTAGAACGTGGCACCAAGAGTAAATCAGAGATTACTACTTTTGAAGTTCTTTTTAACTTTTTACTTAACCTGGTAAATTCACTCTGCAAAACCTTATCTCTTTCCCTAACTATGTCATTCCTACCAATGTGTACCACAACTTCTGGCTTCTCACTCTCTCCTTTGACAATATAAGACCATAAGACCATAAGACATAGGAGCGGAAGTAAGGCCATTCGGCCCATTGACTCCACTCCGCCATTCAATCATGGCTGATGGGCATTTCAACTCCACTTACCCGCATTCTCCCCGTAGCCTTTAATTCCTTGTGACATCAAGAATTTATCAATTTCTGCCTTGAAGACATTTAGCGCCCCGGCCTCCACTGCACTCTGCGGCAATGAATTCCACAGGCCCACCACTCTCTGGCTGAAGAAATGTCTCCGCATTTCTGTTCTGAATTTACCCCCTCTAATTCTAAGACTATGTCCACAGGTCCTAGTCTCCTTGCCTGACGGAAACAATTTTCTAGGGTCCACCCTTTCCAAGCCATGTATTATCTTGTAAGTTTCTATTAGATCTCCCCTTAATCTTCTAAACTCCAATGAATACAATCCCAGGATCCTCAGCCATTCTTCATATGTTAGACCTACCATTCCAGGGATCATCCGTGTGAATCTCCGTTGGATATGCTCCAGTGCCAGTATGTCCTTCCTGAGGTGTGGGGACCAAAACTGGACACAGTACTCCAAATGGGGCCTAACCAGAGCTTTATAAAGTCTCAGTAGCACAACGGTGCTTTTATATTCCAACCCTCTTGAGATAAATGACAACATTGCATTCGCTTTCTTAATCACGGACTCAACCTGCATGTTTACCTTTAGAGAATCCTCGACTAGCACTCCCAGATCCCTTTGTGCTTTGGCTTTATTAATTTTCTCACCATTTAGAAAGTAGTCCATGCTTGTATTCTTTTTACCAAA
>NC_057726.1:18258732-18300982 GCF_004010195.1 Chiloscyllium plagiosum | reverse complement strand
CCGTGTGGCACCTTATCAAAGGCCTTTTAGAAGTCTAGGTAGACCACATCCACTGGGTTTCCCTGGTCTAACCTACTTGTCACCTCTTCAAAGAATTCCAACAGGTTTGTCAGGCACGACCTCCCCTTACTAAATCCATGTTGACTTGTTCTAATCCGACCCTGCTCTTCCAAGAATTTAGATACCTCATCCTTAATGCTTCAAACACTTCAAAGCCTGGTATTAGGAAAGCAACATACTATCCTAAATTCACTCACTGCCACAAAATCTCCTGTCTGTGTCCCTGACAGGACAGTCCCCTATAACTATTATTCTTTCAAATCTTGACAAACCCAGCTTGACATAAGATTCATCCTTAGTGTCCACGATCTGGCTGCCACTTCTCTTTTCATAGTCATAGAATCCCTCCAGTGTGGATACAGGCCAGTTGGCCCAACAAGTCCATACTGACCCTCCGACGAGTAACCCCGACCCATTCCCCAACCCTATTACTCTACATTTCCCCTGACTAATGCACCTAACCTACACATCCTTGAACACAATGGGCAATTTAGCATGGACAATTCACTTAACCTGCACATCTTTGGAATGTGGGAGGAAACTAGAGCACCCGGAGGAAACCCACACAGCCACGGGGAGAATGTGCAAATTCCACACAGACCAGTCACCCGAGGCTGGAATCAAGTCGAGAGTGTGGTGCTGAAAAGCACAGCAGGTCAGGCAGCATCCAAGCAGCAGAAAAATCAGCGTTTCGGACATTTCCTCCTTTTTTTAGATTACATTAGATTACATTACAGTGTGGAAACAGGCCCTTCGGCCCAACAAGTCCACACCAACCCGCCGAAGCGCAACCCACCCATACCCCAACCTCTACATTTACATTTACCCCTTACCTAACACTACGGGCAATTTAGCATGGCCAATTCACCTGACCTGCACATCTTTGGACTGTGGGAGGAAACCGGAGCACCCGGAGGAAACCCACGCACCAGGGTGCTCCTGAAGAGCTTCTGGCTGAAACATTGATTTTCCTGCTCCTCGGATGCTGCCTGACTGTTGTGTTTTTCCCAGCACCACACTCACAACTCTGATCTCCAGCATCTGCAGTCTTCACCTTCTACACAAGGCTGGAATCAAACCCAGGTCCCTGGTGCTGTGAGGCAGTAGCACTAACCAGTGAGCCACCATGCTATCCCTTTTCTTCTGACCAATTCACTCACCAGCTGAGGTTATCATGAAGGTCTCTTCATCTTGGTTTCTCCCCTCATCTGACTTTTTGGGAGCCTCAGGTTAAACCACCGCCAGTCATCTCTCTCTCTCTCTCTCTCTCTCTCTCTAATGAAAGAGCAGAACTCTGGTGAGTTTGCCCTTTACTAACTTCATAAGAAGAATGCAAGCAGCTATATTATAGGTGTGCAACAATTCTTTTTGGCAACACTGTGCCACCCTGCTTGTTAACAGAATTGTTTTCCCATTATCCTGTGATAATGAGGGATTTGAACAGAATAGTCAGGAAAACTCCGTTCCCATTTGTAAAAAAGATCAAGAACATAAGGTGCGAAATGATTGTGAATGAAAGTTAATGCAATGTGAGAGAAAAAAAAAGTTTCACACTGATCTTTAGATCTGGATTTTAGATTTAGGTTTTATTGGTATGTAACTGCGAGTGGGGTTTGGGTCTGAAATGTACTGTCTGGATGTCAGCAGGGGCAGTTTTAATTGAGGCATTCAGGAGGCCATTTGATTATTACTTAAATAGAAATAGTGTGCATAATAATTACAGTGAAAGGGTGAGAGAATGGCATTAAGTCATGGTGCTCATTTGAAAAGCTGACCTGAGCTGCATCATATTAATTCCAAGATTCTCTGGTAGGCGTAGCCTGCCCACATGCTGCATGGTTCTTCAATCTACGTTAGAAAAGTGCAGGTCCATTTCTTCCTCACACAACTCACCCACGCCAATCTCACATCATGCAACAGCCATTCCATTGACTGATTGTGGAAACATGTTACACAATAGCATTTCAATTCAAGGGTTAATGTGCACTGGCATGGAAAGTTGTTTTGTAAAAATAAATCATGACAGAAGTGGCTAAAGCAAAAAGAAATCACAAGTGAACAAGGTCAAAAACGTCTCACAATGCCTGAGGCACACAAGGCACAATGCCAAGCCTGGAGCAAGACTGGTGCTATCTGATGCCTGAGGCTAAAGAAGACCTCATTAAATCCTGAGCTAATGCTATTTCAATCTGGAGGGTGAAGGATTAGCAAAGAGATGTGACGAAGAACAAAAGAGTTGGAAAATCAACTGATATGAACTTAAGATTTGCAAATGTGCCCTAGCGCCAATGAAGTACTTTTGAAACTTGGTTACTACAGTGATGCTCAGACAGTCTTTCAAATGTGCCGGTGATTCCCTGTACTCCATAATAGATTACTTTTAAACTGCAACTACCGGTCTGTTTCACACTCTCGAAGTTAAGGGGTTCACTGACACAGGGATCCATTTTACACTGGTTTGATAATCTCTAAATCACAATGATGTAATTCCTGAGGAGGTCAAGCTCCGCCGAGAGCTGTAAAGAACTCTGACTGAGATTTCATGTGATTTTCTTTTGTTCAATCTACGGTGAAAAAAAAACCCTGCAGATGGGTCACTTCGCTCAATGCTGTTAGCGTGCACCCTAGATACAGGCCTTTCCATTGAAATCTACAAGCTAAAATAATAGTGGACTTTTCAAAATGCTTATTGTTAATGGTAGCTAAAGAGGAAGTGAGAATGGAGAAAAAGAGAGGCAGGTAGAGAGGAAAACAGCAACTGACAACGGAGAGACAACATTTTCTTCTTAGGTTTCAGTTCGGGAAATGTTAGAATTTGCAACAGTTTGACTGAATTGGTTTTAGATCCAAACTTGTGCAGAACTGAAGGAGGTTCCCTGAAGCGTTCCTGGAGTCTACTCCAGGTGGAAGATAGAGTCTGTCCGATTCCCATGTACTTAAGGGAAAATCTTTCGGAAATATTACTGCATTCTGCAACACCATTGAGAAATCCCCAGCCTCCAGCAGAGGGAATAGCAGCACAACTTTAACTATCTTGGCTGCTTTTTATCATTGAATTTGGTCAGCAGGGGGTGCTGAAGTGTGGCAAGAGACTAAACCCCCTGCTGCTTTCCGTTCTATCAGTGATTAACTGTGGCTTCGACCCATCGCTGCATGTGCTAACACAGAAACCCCACCTCCCCCACTCAGAGGGAATCTCTCCCACCATGCGTCCCACCCATACTGAGTTAACACACTGGTGTTTTAATGTGACCAAAACACAAAGCCACTTGAAACCCCTTCGACATTGCCACTTCTGCATCGGGGGGCTGAAGATTAGCAAGGGGTTAAAAGTCTCAAATCTTCCATGGGCACATGCATGGATTTGAGCTTCCAATGTTGCTGCTGTCCATTGAGGAATTTCAGGGGGAATTTAGGAGTTGCATGTCAGAGCCAACTGGTTCTACCAAATAACAGGTTGCAGAACATTCTTCTCAAAGTCTTAGCCACATATTTATATCTGAAGCACAGAAACAAGAAACCATATAACAACTGGAGGAATCAGCCAGCCCATTGAAATGAACAGACTTTATTTACTTGATTCAAGCTAGAGAGTTTGATGGTAACAATCTAACAGACATTGCTTTTCAGATGCATTTACTAAGTACAGTTCATGTCTCAATAGAATATGTTGATAAAGTGAGTTGAAGTACTGTGGGAGGAAGCTTGTGTGAATGAGTGAGGTGAAAGAAACAGATCTTGACCCTAAGGCAATAATCAACTGAGTATGGCATCAAGAAGCCTTAGCAAATTTGGATTTGGGTGGATGTGGCCCACCCTGCCAGAGGTCAACATTTCTTTTATTGCAAAATTATACTGGGATTACATACTGGAGCAGATTTACATTGGAAAATTTGCATTGGTGTAAAATTTATAGTGGCTTCAGACCAAAGCGGATTTTGTGGGGTATTATCCATGGAATCCTTCCTCAGATTAGTTTACAGCAGTCTTTAGTTGGCTGTTCAAACAAATCATTATTGGTACTGCATACACACAGAAATGACAGCAACCTTATACTTTAATCATAGCGGCTGGGATACATTTGTAACCAAACCTGAGTAAGTGCTGTCTAATGTGGATGATTAATAAAATATCCGCAGTTATATATGAGCCACACATTGGGAAAGAAAGTTGTTGGAGACAGTAAGAAATGTTGGAATTGGCTATAAAATCTGCAGAAACACTGAAGATAAGTGTTTGACTCAATTTGGATTTTTGAAGGTTCTTAACTTAAATCTGCAAATCCAAAATTCAAATGTTGAGAAAGAACTGGCAAAGAACCTGTAAAACATTTATATTTATATTGCCAGAGAAAGGAACTATACTGGCAGTGTAGTCTTCTAAATCCTTGGATAAAACTTCCCAGCATCAGTATTGAGAAGTGTCTGCATACGGGTTAGAGGTAATGTGGTGCTGGAAAATCGGCACATCAGCCAAATATTGCATATTTAGGCACCAGCGCACGTCTCAATTCTCACTGCATTTCAAAGCACACATTAGCTCCTAGTAAGAGTGAGTGGCGGTCAGCAGGATTTTGGATGAGTTCAAATTTAGGAAGGTAGAAGGCGGACTGGCCATAAGGAAAGCTTTGGTGCACTTGAGTCTAGATTGAGGTAACAAAGAAATGAATGAGAGTCTCTCAGCAGCAGAAGAGCTCAAATGTGTGATATGTAGAAGTTAATGGTAGGGAGTATTGGGATATGAGATGATAAGATCTGCACAGTATATTCTACAGCACCTCTCTGACCATTCGTCGGCTATAGTTTCTGGTTATGGTTCCTGCGCTGCTGATGCTGTCTGGTCTGCCAAGTGTTTGCCTAATTTTCTATTTTTGACAGAATTGTAAAGCTACCCCCTCTTACACCACCACCCTACATGGAGATGAAGGGAGCTGTAAAATTACCTGGGTTACCTTCTCACGCCTGTACCTACCCTCTCCACCGTTTTATGTGGGTGCCATTGAGGTTGAAGGTAGCAGACTCAATATTGGTACAATATTGGGCATTGGTACACTAATGCCCAATTAAGGGCTGTTACCACCAGGTGATAGCTGGAGGAGTTATGAGATAGGGAAGTGCTTGGCAGATTGCTCACCTACCTGTCTATAATGCCTGGTGAATCTCTCCCACCGCCTGCATTTTTACAAGCAGTTGGGTGCACTTCCCTCTGAGGCACTTTTTTACATGGATAGAAGGAAAGGGTTGAGATCATGGAGTGCAGAAGGTTCGCTTTCTATTCCACTCACCTCATCCCCTGAGAAATCCTTAGCTGCTCCATCAGGGTCCTCATCCCCTCCTCTTCCTTCTGAACTGAGCTGGTCCTGGATGCAGAATCTGGGGCAGCTTATAGTCCCTGGCCTGGCCACTACTTTCATTGACACTGCTGGAACTACAAAGTCACCAGCTACTTAAATTGTGTCCCCCACTCCCCAGTTCTCTGAGGTAGCCATTCTGCCTGGTTTCAGGAAGGAGGTTCTCCCTCCACCCAGTTAGCACTACTGAAGGCATTAGTTGGCTGCAGGGCCAACTGCACCACCAACACATTGAGTGGTGGACTTTCCCACCCTCCCATTCAAAAAATCCTGTTTTCAAGGCCCCTATATCTGTAGCATTTTGCTTTAAATTTACGATGGAAAGGAGCAGAGGTTACACTGATCACATCAGAAGGAGAAGTGATGGGGAAGGCTTGTTTGGGGCATACTTGCCAAAATTGACCAAAGAAGCTAACGGGGCTCTTTCTGTGCATCACAAATTCACTCAGCACAAAGTCTCTTTTGTAGTCCTGTTAAAAAAAAGACCAACATCAACAAAGGAAACATGAAAAAAAAATTAAAGATCCTCTCAAACTGTTGTTAAAGATTATCTGCTGAGTCAGAATCCTGGAATTCCCTCCCTAAGGGCATTGTGGGTCAACCCACAACAGATAGACTGCAGCAGTCCAAGAAGACAGCTCACCACCACCTTCTCAAGGGCAACTAGGGGTGGGCAATAAATGCTGGTCAGCTAGAGACACCCACTTCCCACAAATGAATAAAAACAAAATCCACCACAACAGGCAGTACAGTGATACACTGGACACCCATTGTGCATGGACAGATTGATATATGAGCATCATGTTAGCATTAACAACAGGAAACTTATGGATATCAAAATGTGATCTCAGTGATATCATGTAAATATAATAAATTGCCCAGAAGAATTGGTCAGAATATTGGATGAAGCTGAGCAGAAATTTGTTTTATATTTTCTTCATTTGTCGGACATGGGCATTGTTTAAAGACCAGCATTTATTGTCGATCACTAATTACCCTTCAGAAGGTGGTGGTGAATCCCCGATTGGAGCCAATATTGCCTGACTGGTGAAAGTGCTGTTCGGCAGGGAGTTATAGGGTTTCGGCCCAGTGCTAATTAAGAATGTTATAACTTTATGTCTTGTAAATGGGTGTGCCTGATTGAAAAATGTACCATGTGAATTTTACATACATGGATTTTGTGCATGACTTACAGAATAAGCTCAAATTTATTATCAAACTTTATCTGGATTCCCCAGGCAGACTATTGAACGTCTTTTTTGTTGTAAGCATAATTGTATTTAGAGTAACATAATGGCATTTTGACATCGTCTCTATATTAGTGTTTAATTGCCTGCATGCAGAGTCTTGTACATTACCCAAAGTTAATCTACGTTTATCAAAATTAAATGACAATTTTATTGGGATTAACTTGTTATGCAAACTATATGGCTCAAAATTCATGGCTACCGTCATTAGACAAAAAATGTCTGTGGGTCATTAGATAGCGTTCATGCACAAAGTTGTCTTAATACTGTTATATAATTACAGGGTAATAATAAGAACATGGAGCAGCAAGGCTTTTAATCAGGATTAAGGTGAAACCACGGAAAGATTCCGATCCAAATATGTTTAAACAAGCAGGGACAAAGCATTGCTTGTTCCTGTTTCACTTTCTTGTAAAGTGTCAGAACAATTCATTGTAGAATAAATGAAATATGAATATGAAGAAAAAAACCTAAAGCAATTATTCTACAGCCACTCTAGAACCACTGGCTTAGTGGTTTTATCATGAGATTATTGATCCAGAGACCCAGCTAACATGCTAGGGTCCCGGGTTTGAGTTCAGCTATGGCAAATGGCATCATTTGATTTCAATAAAAACTTGGAATTAACTGTCTAATGATGATCATGAAACTTTTGTCAATTGTCGAAAGAATCTCATCTGATTCACTCATATCCCTTTAGGGAAGGAAACTTCCATCCTTACCTGGTCTGGTCTCCATGTGACTCCAGACCTACACCAATGTGGTTGCCTCTTAACTGCCCTCTGAGCAATCAGGAAGGGGCAATAAATACTGGTCTATCCTGTGATACCCAGATCCAGTGAATAAAAAGATTTAGATTTAGATTACATTACAGTGTGGAAACAGGCCCTTCGGCCCAACAAGTCCACACCGACCCGCCGAAGCGAAACCCACCCATACCCCTACATTTACCCCTTACCTAACACTACGGGCAATTTAGCATGGCCAATTCACCTGACCCTGCACATCTTTGGACTGTGGGAGGAAACCGGAGCACCCGGAGGAAACCCACGCAGACACGGGGAGAACGTGCAAACTCCACACAGTCAGTCGCCTGAGGCGGGAATTGAACCCGGGTCTCAGGCGCTGTGAGGCAGCAGTGCTAACCACTGTGCCACCGTGCCGCCCACCCACTGTGCCACCGTGCCGCCCACTCTTGAGATTCTTGAGATCTGTCTCCAAGGTTCAACTAACTAGGGTCGTTATAACCCTGAAACGATTTGGGCCCTTGTCCCTTACTGTTTTATTTTAGTTGAGATAGGTATCTCAATGCTAAAATTCTTAATTGTGCCTTTTTATGATATTTTCTTTTGTTGGCAGATTTTAGTGCATTTTATAGCGATGACTATTTTTCACTCATAATCCAGTCAGTTTGTTCAAAAAGGCTATCAGCTGAGGAAGTGCAATCAATGTTGAGGAAGACGTCAAGGATAAACATTCTGTTGTGCACACCTAACCACTACAAACACACACACACGTACACAAACTGATGTGTAGAATAACAGACATGCATAGGAACATAAGAAAAGGCATAGCCTATTCTACCATTCAGTGAGATCATCATCATAGAATCTGTATAGTGTGGAGGCAGACCTTATGCCCATTGGGGTCACTCACACTCTTGGAAAAGCACCCCACCCAGACCCAACTCTATCCTTGTAGCCCTGCATTTCCCATGGCTAATTCACCTAGCCTACACACTACAGGCAATTTAGCAAGGCCAATCCACCTAAATTGCACATCTTTGGATTGTGGGAGGAAACTGGAACACCCAGAGGAAACCCAGGCAGGTACAGGGAGAATATGCAAATAGTCACCCAAGGTTGGAATCAAACCTGGTTCTGTAGTGCTGTGAGGCAGGAGTGCTAACCACTGAGCTACAAAGCCACTCCAAATCATTGCTGACTCCATGCATCTGCCTTTGGCTCATATCCTTTAATACTATCATTTAACAGAAAAATATCTATTTCAGATTTAAAATGAACAACTGCATCCACTGCCATTTGTGAAAGAGAAAATTCCAACCATCCATAACTCTTTGTGTGGAGAGTCACTTTCTAACATCTCTTTTGAATGGTCTGGCTCTAATTTCCACTTCTAAAATCCCAAACAATGGAAATAGTTCATATTTATCTAACTCTTACTTTCTTGAAGACTTTGATCAGGTTACCCCTTCTAAATTCTAGAGAAAACAAGCCTAATTTGTGCACTCTGTCCTTATAACTTAGCCCCTGAAGTCCAGATATCATTCATGTCAACCTTTACACTCCATTGCTAACGTATGGCACCCTGACTGGCTCATAGAACTCCAAATCGCATCTAACCCAGAATTTTGTATAACTGCAGCATAACTTCTGCATCCTTATATTCCAGTCCTTTATATATAAAAGCCAGCATTCTATTAGCTTTCTTGATTTTTTTTTGCACACATTCATGGCATTTTAAAGATCCAGGCACTTAAACCCCCAACTTTCTTTAGACATCCATTGAATTTAACTTCATAACACCTAGAAAGTGTCCTGATCTATCCTTTATTGGTCTAAAATGGATAACCTCACACTTGCTTACATCAGCCACAGTTTTGTCCAGTCACTTAGTCTGTCAATATTCATTTGTAGTTTTATGCTATCATCTACACTGTCTAAATTGCTGCCTAAATTTTTGCCATCATGAAATTTGGATGTATGACTTTCTAAGCCATTATCCATGTCATTAATAAATCATATGATACTGTTATTGCAAAGATGATTCTGGATAGGAGCAAAAGTATCAGTGTAGTTGTAATGGGGGTCTTTAACTTTCCAAATATTGACTGGAAATGCTATAGTTCGAGTACTTTAGATGGGTCGGTTTTTGTCCAATGTGTGCAGGAGGGTTTCCTGACACAATATGTAAACAGGCCAACAAGGGGAGAGGCCACATTGGATTTGGTACTGGGTAATGAATCAGGCCAGGTATTAAATTGTGAGGGCAACCACAATTCGGTTATGTTTACTTTAGTGGTGAAAAGGGATAGGTATATATCACAGAGTTATGGTTGGAGTAAAGGCAATTATAGTGTAATTAGGCAGGACTTAAGATGCATCGGATGGGAAAGGAAACTGCAGGTGATGGGCACAATTGAAATGTGAAGCTTTTTCAAGGAAGAGCTACTACATGTCCTTGATAAATATGTACCTGTCAGGCAGGGGGAAAGTGATCGACTGAGGGAACAGTGGTTTACTAAAGAAGTTTAATCTCTTGTCAAGAGGAAGAAGGAAGCTTATTTAAAGATGGTATGTGAAGGCTCAGTTAGGCTGCTTGAGAGTTACAAGTTAGCCAGGAAGAACCTAAAGAGAGAACTAAGAAGATCCAGGAGGGGACATGAGAAGTCTTCGGCAGGTTGGATCAAGGAAAACCCTTAAGCTTTCTATAGGTATGTTAGGAGTAAAAGAATGACTAGAGTAAAATTAGGGCCAGTCAAGGACAGTATTGGGAGGTTGTGCAAGGAGTCCAAGGAGAAAGGAGACGCGTTAAATGAATATTTTTTGTCCATATTCACACAGGAAATAGACAATGTTGTTGAGGCGAATACTGAGATACAGGCTATTAGACTAGACAGAATAGAGATTCATAAGGAGGAGATGTTAGCAATTCTGGAAAGTGTGAAAGTAGATAAATTCCCCTGCGCTATATGGGATTTATCCTAGGATTCTCTGGGAAGCTAGGGAGGAGATTGCAGAGCCTTTGGCTTTGATCTTTATGTCGTCATTGTCTATAGGGAAAGTGCCAGAAGACTGGAGGATAACAAATATTGTACCCTTGTTCAAGAGGGGGAGTAGAGACAACCCTGGTAATTATAGACCAGTGACCCTTATTTCGGTTTTTGGGTAACATGTTGGAAAGGATTATAAGAGACAGGATTTACAATAATTTGATTAGGAATAGTCAACAAAGTTTTGCCTCACAAACCTTATTGAGTTATTTGAGAAGGAGACCAAACAGGTGGATGAGGGTAAAGCGGTTGATGTGGTGTATATGGATTTCAGTAAAGTGTTTGATAAGCTTCCACACCGTAGGCTATTGCACAAAATGCAGAGGCATGGGATTGAGGGTGAATTAATTGTTTGAATCAGAAATTGGCTAGTTGTAAGAAGACAGAGGGTGGTGGCTGATGGGAAATGTTCATCCTGGAGTTCAGTTACTAGTGATCTCCAAGATCTGTTTTGGGGCCACTGCTGTCTGTCATTTTTATAATTGACCTGGATGAAGGCGTAGAAGGATGGGTTAGTAAATTTGTGGATGACACTAAGATCGGTAGAGTTGTGGACAGTGTGGAAGGATGTTGCAGATTACAGAGGAAAAATAGATCAGCTACACAGCTTATTAAGTGGAGTTTAATGCAGAAAAGTGAGAGGCGCTTCACTTTGGAAGGAGTAACAGTAATACAGAGTAGTGGGCTAATGGTAAGATTCTTGGTAGTGTGGATGAGTGGAGAGGACACGGTGTCTATTTGCATAGATTCCTGAAAGTTGCCACCCAGGTTGATAGGGCTGTTAAGAAGGCATATGGTGTGTTAGCTTTTATTGATAGAGGGATTGAATTTCGGAGCAATGAGGCCATGTTGCAGCTGTACAAAACTCTGGTGCAGCCGCACTTGGAGTATTGCGTGCAGTACTGGTAGTTGCATTATTGGAAGGATGTGGAAGCATTGGAAAGGGCGCAGAGGAGATTTACCAGGATATTGCCTGGTATGGAGGGAAGGTCTTATGAGAAAAGGCTGAGGGACTTGAGGCTGTTTTCATTAGAGAGAAGAAGGTTGAGAGGTGACGAAATGGAGACTTGCAAAATGATCAGAGGATTAGATAAGGTGGATAGTGAGAGCCTTTTCCTCCAATGATGGTGGCTAGCATGAGGGGACATAGCTTTAAGTTGAGGGGTGATAGATATAGGACAGATGTCAGAGGTAGTTCCTCAGAGAGTAATAGGGGCATGGAACGGCCTGCCTGCAACAGTAGTAGACTCGCCAACTTTAGGGAATTTAAATGGTCATTGGATAGGCATATGGATGATAATGGAATAGTGTAGGTTAGTTGAGCTTCAGATTGGTTTCACAGGTCAGTGCAACATTGGGGGCCAAAGGGCCTGAGCTGTAATGTTCTATGTTCTATGTTATGATCAGGTGTTGGGGGAGCAGAAGGGGTAAGGTGGATTTTTTTTCTAATGCCCTCTTGGTTGGTTACAACAGCATTTCTGTTTGTTTTTAGCATGCAGTTGTCACCCTTCAATTATAATGTTGTTCACTCAAATGAAGGTGTCAATTACCAAGGTTTTCTTGAGTGAAGGAAGGAAAATCATAATAAAATATGGAGGTGCTGGTGATGGACTGGGGTGGACAAAATTAAAAATCACACAACAGCAGGTTATAGTCCAACAGGTTTATTTGAAAGCATTAGCCTTCAAAGGGGCAGCACTGCAAAAGCTTGTCCTTCCAAAAAAATCTGTTGGACTGTAACCTGCTGTTGTGTGATTTTTAACATAATAAAATGTGACATTAAACACGCACACAAATAAAGGTAATGTGTTGAAAAGGCAGTGTGTCAGGTAGAGACAAGGAAAACAGAGGTTACTCAATTAAGCAGTCCTCAGAGTCCTTGAGGTATGAGATTCTTAACCTGAGATGACAGTAATTTATTATTTGACAGATACCCTTAGCAGTAGCAGAATCTGTAGATCTTTAAGTTATTGATGTTTGTGGTTTCTCACCGGGAGCTGTTTTCTGGGACAATGAGAAAAACAGGCAAGAAAAGAGAGAGGGAGAGAGAGAGCGAGAGAGAGAGAGATAGAGAGCTCTTGTCACAAATTCATTTTTCCTTCCTCTGTTCTGCTGCTGAAAAAAACAATTTAAATGTAGTTCATTGTATTTTCTGGAGTTTTGTTCCATTGTCTTTCCAAGTTGATGTAATGGTAGTTGATCTAAAGGAAAGATCAGGGCCTTTTTGAGATGGTATGAAGTTAAATCAGTGGACGTCCAAAGAGTGCCTCTCATCTCTCAATATATGAAAGTATTATACACGCATGAATTAAATAGGAGATATAAATTTCTTCGTGCTGACTCATTGATTGGTTTTGATGTCTTTAGATGAAATTATAATTTCTGTGCAGACAGTCTGATTAATTTAACGTAGATCTTGCAAAGTTTGCCTCAGTCTGTGGTCAGGGGATGACTGCAATCATTTTGGGTCATGTTTCTTCCTTTCTAAAAATAATTCTAGTCCATTGAAGGCCTCTGGTATAACAATCAGATGATGAAAGCACTTAAAAGGAGAGTTCAGAATCAGAATTAGATGACAGCAGATGTCTCAGGAGGTTGTGAAGCTGACAGAAATCACAGAGATAAGATGAAAATTGCCCACAGTACTTATTTAATCTTTCAACTGCTTGTTGAGTTTATATTTATATAACTTTAACTTATTGTAGAGGTTTATAGTGAGTATTATTTTGTTGACAAAAATAAATGAAGTCAGCGCCATCATCTCACTAAGAGCCATTGAATCCATCTGACAGATCAGAGGTCTCATCCTCTTGATGAAAAAATGTGTTGCTAAACTTAATAAAGCACAATTGCAAAAAGTAAATCTTTCCAGATAAATCTGTAGAATAGCATGGGGCCTGTATGTAGAGATAAATCACACCCATGCTAAAGCAGTATCACATGGAGCCAAGTGATTCTACTCACTTCCCTTATCTAAACAAAAACACATCTGGCATTCTGTGCTCTCTGTCCATGGTACCAGCAACAATTTATCTCGTAAAGTTCTTCCCAGGACCATGACATTTGTTTACTCCCAAGGTAGCAATCATCGCACATGGCACTAATTTGCCGATTGGGGCAGGATAGTGAGACTGAATTCCAACTTTATTGCAATCTTGTTCCCTGCTGAGGGCAAGTCACACTGAACCATGTGGTGTTCTGCCCGACACTTGATAACCCCATTCTATGCTTCCTCCTGAGCTGGAGAGTAAGAGGGGAAGAGCTAGCTTTGCTGTCACCCTTTGCGAGCCTCCCCACTGGGCCCTGACTGCTGTCCAGTAGCTCTGCCTGAACAGACCATTTGGTTTCAATCAGGGCTTGTCCTTCTGAAACATCCTGTTTGCCTCCACTTATTAAGTAGCATCACATCTGACATTACCTGACTGCTAAAAACTTTTCTTACCTTTTCTTAACACACTTCATACTTGGTTTGAAGCAACTGGCAGCAGAAGACTCAATCAGGCTCAGCATGTGGAAAGCTCATAAAATACACAGTGCTTCCTTTATCACTAAACACACAGCATTGAATTGAAGTGCAAATCCCATATGGTTCCTTGCCTTTTGCTTTTATTACAGTGGTAATATTGGCAAGCATGTGGTGTTCCTGAACTCAGTGCTTTATCCAATCTAATGTTTCATCCTATATGTAAGAGCACATTATTTCTGAAAATATTCAAGGATAGAATCAATCAACTGTCAAGTCTACATTTCCAGATTGACATTGTTTTAGTATCAGTGGTAGCCTGTTTATTTGCTTTAGGGGGGGATTATTGCCGTTGTTAACATAATGTCAAATTGGGAAGCTTGGCTTCTGTTTTCTGGATGTTGAGGTGGATTTGAACTTTTGGGTCTTTTGGAGTAGGAGATTATCAGAATAAGGTGGTGTTCTGCTATTTCCAGGATAAGAGGTCAGAGCCATGTTAAGGCCTGGCTTTTGTATCAATTGGGATATATAACTGTGATGGAGAGCCCAGATGCTCTCCAATTATTTTCGGGAAAATCAGTGAAACATGTTTTGTTCGCCCTTTCACTTCAAAAGGAAGTTAATTGTATCCACTTTGGCTGGACTACCAAGACAAATTGAATGGAAAGTGTGAGTTAAAATGTGCAAATTAAAGGTGAAAACTTCGATGTGAGAAAACTACATTAATAATAGGTGAAACGACAAAGTTAGAATGAGCAATAAACTGGAGGATTGTCTATACAATGATAAATTACATCCATTATAATCAAAACAAAATTGTTCATAATCACTTCATTTGTGGAAAGTTGCTGTGTGCAAAAATGACTCTATACTTCCTACAGACAGCAATGATTGCCTTTCAAGAGTATTTTTCTTGCCTATAAAGCACCTTGGGGCATTCTGAAACATTGAGATAATGCCATATAACTGCAAGTCTTTCTTTTAAATGCTTCAATATAACTTGCTAAAGAGACAATCTTCTCTGAAGAATTCGAGAGTGTTTATTTTGGGCAAATAACCTTAGTTTGTCATCTTTCTGAGCTTTCAGTTTCATACAAAATATAGTGATAGAATTCTGAATTGTGAACTGTAGATTAAACACAGAAAAAAAAAATTATCTAGCTGAAGCAAAGGAAGCACTGTTCTTTTGTTAATAAAATAATATCGGGCTAGTGGAATGCCCCAAGGATTAGTACCTACTGTTTAAAATTTGTATCAGTGAGTTGAAATTATAAAAAGTGATACAGTGTGGATAAGTTCAAAGATGATGTCAAACAACAGGAAGTTAAGCTTAATTGAAGGATATAGGACCCTGATATGTAATAGCTCAGAGGAGTGGCAGTTGAAATGTGACAGAGATAAGTGTCAGACACTGCACTTCAAAAGAAAACATGCATGTCTTCTAGGGTAACTTTTTCTTTTTTTAATGGAATTACTACAGCATGGAAGCAGACCATTTGGCCCATTGAGTCCACACCAACCTTCCAAAGGGCATTCCACTCAGACTCACCCCATCTCTGTAACCCTGCATTTCCCATGGCTAAAGCACCTAGCCTACACATTCCTGGACATTATGATAATTTAGCATTGTCAATCCACCTAACCTGCATATCTTTGGACTATGGGAGGAAACTGAAGCAGCTGGTGGTAACCCACGCAGACACAGGGAGAATGTGCAAACTCCACACAGCAATTGCCTGAGTCTGGTATCAAAGCTGGCACCCTGGTGCTGTAAGGCAGCATGCTAACCAATGAGCCATTGTGCCACCCCTACCAGCTGATGTACCTTTAAAGTCTGAGTGATAAAGTGACCAATGGGAATAGCAAGAAGCAAAGGCATGTGTGTTAATTTAATCCTTTCCATTTTTGAGTGGTCCTCAGTTGTACCAGCCAGAATCCATCAGCAGATTGGCAGGAAGCTGAGGAATAAGATTCCCCATTGTAGACTAATGGAGAAAGTGAAGTCACATGATGTGCAGGGTGTTCTAGTTAGGTGGATAAAGAACTAGTTGAGCAACAGGAGACAGAGAGTAAAAAAGTGGCAGATGGCTTTCAATCCAGACAAATGTGAGGTGATGCATTTAGGCAAGTCTAATTCTAGAGTGAATTATACAATGAATGGAAGAGCCTTGGGAAAAGTTGATGGGCAGAGAGATCTGGGAGTGCAGGTCCATTGTACCCTGAAGGTTGCTGCACGGGTGGATAGAGTGGTCAAAAGGCATATAGTATGCTTGCCTTCATTGGGCGGGATATTGAGTATAAGAGCTGGCAAGTCACGTGAAAATTTTACAAGACATTGGTTCGGCCACATTTCGAATATTGTGTACAGTTTTGGTCGTCACATTACCAAAAGAATGTGGACGCTTTGGAGAGGGTGCAGAGAAGGTTTAAGAGGATGTTGCCTGGTATGGAAGGTGCTAGCTATGAAGAGAGGTTGATTAGGTTAGGTTTATTTTCACGAGAAAAAAGGAGATTGAGGGGGGACCTGATTAAGGGTTACAAAATCATGAAGGGTATAGACAAGGTAGATAGTAACAAGCTTTTTCCCAGGGTGAAGGATTCAATAACGAGAGGTCATGCTTTCAAGGTGAGAGGTGGAAAATTTAAGTGGGATACACGTGGCAAGTACTTCACACAGAGGGTGGTGGGCATTTTGAATGCGTTGCCAGCAGAGGTGGTAGAGGCAGGCACAATAGATTCACTTAAGATACATCTGGACAGATGCATGAGTAGGTGGGGAGCAGAGGGGTACAAATACTTAGGAATTGACCGACAGGTTTAGACAGTACATTTGAATCTGCTCAGCTTGGAGGGCCAAAGGGCCTGTTCCTGGGCTGTAAATTTTCTTTGTTCTTTGCTCTAATACATTTTATTGGAGTATGGTGACCCATGTACTGTCCACATGGCCCAACAAAATTGGAAGGAAGCCAAGTTAAGTGTATGTTTGTGGAATCTCAGGAAAAGCTGATTGTGGGTCTGGCAATTATTTTGCAGACACCTGTGCATTTTAAGGCTCAAAACTATTCTCACCTCAGGACACCTAGATGGGGAGAAAATTCAGAAATCTGAAGTGCAAAGGGCCTTAGGAGTTCTGGTCCAGGATTTTCTTAAGGTCAACTTGCAGGTTGAGTGTGTAGTTAGGAAGGCAAACACAATTTTGGCATTTATTTTGAGAAGACTGGAATATAAAAGCAGGGATGTACTTTTGAGGCTTTATAAAGTTCTGGTTAGACCACATCTAAAATATTGTGAGCAATTCTGGGCCCCATACCTCAGGAAGGATGTACTGGCCCTGGAGGGGGTCTGGAGGAGGTTCATGAGAATGATCCCAGGAATGAAAGGCTTAACATATCAGGAATGTTTGAGGACTCTAGGTCTATGCTTGATGGAGTTTAGAAGGATGAGCGGGGACCTAATTGAAATTTATTGAATACTGGAAGGCCTGGACAGAGTGGACATTATGAAGATGTTTTAATAGGCAGGAGAAGCTAGTACCCAAGGGCACAGCCTTAGGGAAGATTGTTAACATGGCGATAATGAGCAACTTCTTTAGCCAGAATCTATTTAATTCATTGCCACAGAAGGTTGCGAAGGCCAGGTCATTAAGTACATTGAAGACAGAGAGAGCTAGGGTCTTGATTGTTAAGGGTATCAAAGGTTACAGGGACAAAGAGGGAGAATGGGGTTGGGAAACATATCAGCCATGTTTGAATGGCAGAGCAGACTCGGTGGGCTGAGTGGCCTAATTTCTGCTCCTGTCTGTTATGGTCTTATGGACACCTATTGAGGAATGTCAAGCATCTCTTAAATGATTCCAAGGTTCACCCTTCTGTTATCCTACCTGGAAGTATATTCCAACTTCTGATCATTCATTACCAGAAGACATGTTACCTGCGCTCAACCAAAGGTTATTTTTTATAAATTAGAAACTCTGCAACCTTGTTTGTCTGTAATGTCCTACGCCAGTGCATGTGACAATTTGCATCTCTTAAGATAAAAAGTGAAATATTTTCTTATTTTATTGATAAGTAACATTGATTAATTGGTATGACTTCCATTTCCTTGAACATCTCATAGAGGTTTAGTTAATAGCCCAGTGTACAAGTTGCAGTTCCAGATAGCTATATATATAGTCTGACGCAAACCAGTTTCTGCTGGAACGCACAGGACCAATGTCATGTGGCTAATATCCTTGTCCATGTCTCATTAGCTATTAAAGCAAGACAGCTTTTAAACTGATAACATTTTTTTAAAAATCAAACAATGCAAATAATAGCAACAAAAGGATGTTATTGACAATTCTTTATGACTTTTAGATTTCAATGAAGTTGGGTTCCATCTGTCACTGGTCCCAGTGATATGGAAGATTGAAAAAATAAAATGGCATATGCTGTGCCCATGGGCAGGGGATTGGGTGTTTGTCATGAGTCTACCAATAGCATAAGGAGAGCTCTGTTAATAATGTCAAATGTGATTGCTGCCAACCAGCCTGCCCAGGCCCACAGAATACCTGTGCTAATCACTCTTCGCTGGATGTTCAGCTATGCAGAGAATTCTCACATTGGTGCAATTTAAGGGATCATGCATGCAAAGGATAGGTGGACGCTTTGGTGTTACTTCTGCTATGACAATGTCTTACAGGAGCACTACAGCACATTTTTGCTGGGTTTTTTTGCTGAATTAGTGCACCCATTCTGGGACTGCAGAGGATTTGCTCACACGTTTATACAAAGCCTGCAAGTCATTCAGGGTTATTGATATAATGCCTCTGGATCTGTAACAGTTCTTAAAGAGTTAACATTTGAACTATGCTAATCTCTATTAGTCTGATAATGTCACAGATTTAGAATCAATTGGAGATGAGTTTTCTCTATGTCTTGTAAGGGGTAGATCGTATATGTCAGAGTTATATATACAGTCATTGAGATATAACAAACTGTATCCAGTTATGAAAAACAAGTGCCTTTTCTGCAAATTTATTCATGGTGCATCTTTCATCACAAGCTACAGAGCAGTCCTTTAGGTAAATAGAGGAAGGACATGACATAACTCCTCATCACCAAGTCACCCTTTATTTACATGTGGAGAGTCTTTGACACTGATCCAGCTCCCTCAGCTCCCTCAGAACCAGCTCTTAGAGTGAACAGGATGTCTGACACTCCTGATTTGATCTATCAGCCAGGGTTCCCCAACTGGACCAGATTAATGACCCCAATCAGGGAACTCATATTCTATAATATCCACTAGCTGACCTCATTAGAGTCACTACATCTTGCCCCCTCTGAGTATGAGGACATTGGCTGGTTCTTTTTGTTGTAGCTCCTCCTGGGGTGTTTTAGCACAAAGATTCCTCCATCTTTGTCACTGTTACAGGCAGCGTGCAGAGCACAGTACCTCGTCACTTATGCCCAGAGCATATCAGAAGAAATTCATTCTCCACTTCAGGTGGAAAAGGCATCGAAGTGGCCACATCTGCCATGTCCACCTCAGATTCTCAGGCATCTTCAACACTTGGTGGAGAGGGAGAACCTACTATTTCTGGAACAGTTAGAAAAGCTGTTGAGGAGTCGGACGAGTTTTGCGCCCGCACCATTTGCAAGTATGCAGCTTTCACATGATCCACGTGCTTGTTCAGGACTGTCGCACCTACGCAAACTTTATATATCACTGGGTATGATCCAAAGTCAACCAGGCCTCTTATCCATAGAGCCATTCCCATGGCTTTTACACCAAAATTCATCTCTGGATTCTGTCACTTAGCAGAGTCTTGTGTCCAGCTTTGGCATTTCTGATGCAATTAGACGAACTGCCCCAACAGAACTCATATTGTATGAGGTCCACCTGGCTGACCTTGTTACAATCACTGCAGGAGGACTGATGGCAGCCCTTGATTTCAACCACCCTTGTTGGAACTCAGATATCACAGTAGATTACCTCATGTTATCAGCAATGTGCATAATTGTCCAATATTTCATGACCATGTCCAGGAAGTGAGCAAAGGCTACAGAGAGGAGTGGAGAAGGGCTTTTACCATGTACCCTCTTCACCGCATGTTTTCTGAG
Organism: Chiloscyllium plagiosum; assembly: GCF_004010195.1. Classification (NCBI taxonomy): domain Eukaryota; kingdom Metazoa; phylum Chordata; class Chondrichthyes; order Orectolobiformes; family Hemiscylliidae; genus Chiloscyllium; species Chiloscyllium plagiosum. Next base: position 18,280,968 of record NC_057726.1, on the reverse strand, counting down.
AGCTCTTTTAATGCCTCCATTTGAACCAAGAGCCAGGGGTAATGCCAGAGACAAGTCAGATTCATCTCATGATGTAGGCTTCCAATATAGCATCTATGACCACAGAAGCCTCCTCTCAGCAGGGTAATGGTTGAGTGTTATTTAACAGACTGGAACTCTGTATCCAATGTGGTGTAACAAGGGTCCGTGTTGGGGTCCTTGCAGTTCGTAGTTTATTTAAATGATTTAGACTTGAATGAAGGAGAGTCAATCAGTAAGTTCACAGATGATACATTGACAGGGTGGTAAATAGTGAGGAAGGTAACCTTTGACTGCAGGAGGATGAAAATAGACTGGTTAGATGGGCTGATTAGTGCCAAATGGAATTCAATCCATATAAATGTGAGGTGGTCCAACTGGCCACTTGGAACTCACTACTAATATGGATAGCAGAGGCAAAACATTCATAATATTTAAGAAACATTTAGATATGCACTTGCAATCGCAAGGCTTGCAATGGTATGGACCAAGTGTTGGCATGAGAGTAGAATAATTAGGTGGTTGTTTTGACCAGCGCAGACTTGATGAGCTGAAGGACTTTCACTTGTGCTGTAGATTTCTCTGATTCTATAACATTGCTGTTCCAGTTTGCTTACTTTCAATTGCAGTGCTGGCAAGCAGTGGTCTGCTTTCATTCAGTGTATCTCCAGACTGCCTTGAAGATCTAGAAACTAACATTTACATGATAAATAACTTGAGGGCTTTTGCATGGCCTCCTGCTCCTTTGTTTACCAGGGCTGAAGAACCTAAGAAAATAGCCTTTCCACAGTACTCTGATGAGGCAGCTACTACAAGATTGACTGTGCCCTTCAGCGCATAGTCAGGGAATCTGAACTGTGCCAGTGCAAAACACTTGATTGAATTGTGATATAAAGCAGTTGATCTGTTATGAGTCAGTGTAATAATGGTACAAAATGTACTGGCCAAAAACATGGTGATCGGGTAACTCTTCTGTCAATTGCATCTGGAGATAGCACTCATGTAAGTAAGTGGAATAGATTCCATTCAGATACTATACTGGATGGTTTAACATTGGTACAGTAAGTGACTAGAATTGGCTCAGAATATGTCTTTTTAAACTTTGACTACATTACATTAATGATTCAGGAAAAAAGGATTCATATTCCATTCATATTTTTCTTTCTTTCACTGTAAGATTTCTTTGCAGTCATACCCTAAAATTATTCAACTTGACAAAATACAAATGCGTCTGTTTTGCTCCATATTATACAAATGCCTCTAGTAGATATTTCTAATCAATCTGTTCAGAGATGTTATTAGACAACTCTTGGGATCTGAACCTAAGCCTCCTGGTGTGAGAATTGAGAGCTGGCATAGAAGCTGGCAAGATTTGATGCATCTGGTAAGCTCTGTCAACTCAAAAAGAGATTATCTGTTAAATCAGTAGCTAATATTGCAAAGGCCAAACTATTCAAGCTTTTTAACGTCTTAAGTGTGGTAATAGGAGTAAGGTTTTAGGTCGGCACACAAAGAGATTTTTGAGTGTTCTTATGGCAGCATGGTGACGTCTGTACCTCTGGGTTCAAATCTCACCTGCTCCAGGGCTGTGTTGTAGCAAATCTGCAGAGGCTGATTGAAAATATCCACAGAGAGACTTTGAGGTTCATTGTGGAACAGTAGTAGTAACCTATCTCTGGGCTAAGATTTCTAAGGCCCAATCACACTGGATATGTGTCATAATATGTAGGAAGAAGTTGACAAAAATAACCACAAAGAGTTTGTTTAGGAAGTTTAGGAAGTTTATTTTGATTACATACAGTGATATCGAAATTAATGATTGGGTAAATTCTGATGAAGGGCTTTTACCCGAAACATCGATTTTCCTGCTCCTTGGATGCTGCCTGACCTGCTGTGCTTTTCCAACACCACTCTAAACTAAACTCTAATTCCTTTTGTCAACCATATCTGGGAACTGCATTAACTTGAGTAACTTTATTAGATTTTATGATCTGGATTACTCTGTTAATAGAGTGTCAGGTTTTTGCCCTGATGGTTTCATGTGTTAAGATCAACTTTGTAAAATCTTGTGTTGTCATGGTAGTATTCCCACCTCTGGGCCAGAAAGCCAGAAAGTTTAATTCCTACTTGCTGTAAAGATGTGGCATAGCATGTTTGAACAGTTTGATTAAGTATAATTTGTGTCATGCATTTTGCTGGAGAAATTATCCTGCTGTAGGATATATAGGGTAGTGGAGGATTACAACATTAGACAAGGTTATGGAGATAGGAAGGTGGAAGGCATGGAAGGAATTGTACAGTGTTAGAATCATAGAAGCATAAAATCCCTACAGTATAGAGGGAGGCTATTTGGCCCATCAAACCCATACCAACCCTCTGAAGAGCATCCCAACCAGACCTACACTTCTACTCTAAACCTGTAGCCATACATTTCCCACAGCTCATCCCCCTAGCCTCACTATGGACAATTTATTATGTCCAATCCACCTAACCTGCGCAGCTTTGAACTGTGGGAAGAAACCAAAGATCCCAGAGGAAACCCACGCAGACAGAGGGAGAATGTACAAACTCCACACACTCAGTTGCCCAAGGGTGGAATCAAACCCAGGACACTGGCAGCAGTACTACCTACTGAGCCACCATGTTACCCATTGAGAATTTAAAATTTGTAGCTTTGGTGTCAATGAGAGGTTTGGCAAAGTGGGTATTTTCTGGGAGACAATGTGACCAAGTGTATAGTTGACGTATGAGAAGCTCCGTGTGCTCACCATTTTCTGGGAAAAGAAGAATCACCGATAACCCAGTCTGATCCTACTCTTACTTAGGAGAAAGTGAGGACTGCAGATGCTGGAGATCAGAGCTGAAAATATGTTGCTGGAAAAGCATAGCAGGTCAGGCAGCATCCAAGGAACAGGAGAATCGACGTTTCGGCCTGAAGAAGGGCTCATGCCCAAAACATCGATTCTCGTGCTCCTTGGATGCTGCCTGACCTGCTGCGCTTTTCCAGCAACACATTTTCAGCCCTACTCTTACTTAGACAAGGTTCATATCTCCTGGTTCTCCCTAAATAACATACAGCGCCATAATGCTATTCAACCTCTTAATTATTTTATTGGGACTCTTCTAAATCTGTACTGCTCTGGAAATGTACAGAACAATGTTCAGGAACCTATTTGGGAATCTAAGGTATTTTAACCACCCATGAGTTTGTAACTTCCCCTCTAGGTTTTTTCTAAGATCACTAAATCATCAACTACATCAGGGAAGTGAATCTAGTCACAGGTCTCCAAACACAGTCTGACTGGTGATCTGGAGGGTGCCAAAATGGCATCCTTTGATTTTTGCTAAATCAGTCTTTTAACTAACACTGCAATCTTTAGCTAAAGTTTCTCGACACACTTTGAGCAATTGTTTTGTAGTGACAAGCAACTCAGCACGGCTACAAGGACACCAGTCTTCCAAATACCTTGATTTACTATGTCTTGCTTTTCCTCAGTGCACATTCCATTTTACCTGATTCCTCTTAGAAACACTTTGTGATCTTCCCATTACAGTTAACTACAAATAATACTTATTGTACCATAAATCCTGGATCTTCTCTAAAAATTGTGTAATATTGGACTTGAACACATGGATGGCCCAAAGATCATGAAGCAGGGATTTGTTTATTCCAATGGCATCAGTTCATTGTGAACATAAAGGAAAATTACGATAAAACAAACAAGTCTTTATATTATTCACATGAAATGAAATCTGTGGTTTAACTTGGGTTGAGGAATCCTTTGACTGTCTGCTTTTTCTCCCAATGGAGGCTTCCTCCCTTAAAGACTCTCTTTCTTCCAAAGAGAGTCCATTTGACTGTTCCAGCTGTTCTCCCTTACTGTCACCAACTTCCGCAGGTGGTCACAGCATAACTGCTTGAGTTACCCTACTCATCTGCTCTCCCTTACTGTCACTACCTCCTGTTGTCATACTTGGAATTGCATCCCAGCAACCTGTTACACAATGTAAAATTAACATTGTCTTTACAAGACCAACATAGTAAGCAGTCATAATTATTATCTCTAGTACATGACTTTAAATGCAAATAAAAATAATTCAGCTATTTTACAAGTTATTAAAATAACAATTCTGTTAGGGTTCATGTATCAGTCACAAGCCTTTTTAGTTTTGCTCTTGCAGTTTATATAATCATCTGAACCCCTTGCTCATTATTCATTCTAAGCCAACTGTTATACTATATGATCCTCCAAGGACTTCAGCTCATTTAAGTTTGTTGTAAACACATCCATTATTTCACTCATTTGTAACAAATCTTCATTCAGCACAGCGCACAGAACTGGAGAAATGTGTAGATATATTTCTGCAGGGCTAGGTAAAGGTTTATACTGGCAGAGCCCAAAGGGAATTCATGTGAAAGAAAATAATAGAAAATGCAGAAACAAAATAAAAGTCATTGTCTGCAAAATATTTCATTTCATGGATGGAATTTAACATCCTCTCCTGAAGCAGGTTTGGAGTGGGAAGTGTCATTTAATTGGCCAAACTGTGAAGGTTTATGGCTAGCTGATGGTGTACTTGCCACATAGGGAGGTGAAAAGCCAACACTGCTTGATCAAAGGACACAATGTTTGGGAAGAGTCGAGATAAACTGAGAGCCATATCCTGCGCTTGCCTCCAGCCTTCTTTTCAGCCTGTGACCCCCAATCCCAACCATTATCCAGTTGTGTCAGATGATCTGAAGATATAAAGATCTCATGTTCCACCTTATCTTGGATCAGTTGAAGCATAACATTCTACTCGAAGCATGATCCTCTGTTGTAATGTAACTAACCCAGATACTTACATGACTGAGGAATGTAATGTTTATTTGTAAAAGTTAGTTTTAATAAATACCTATTGGAATTTTCAATACTATGATATCCATGTCCAGTTTCTTATGTTATGGGAGACAATATAACATTGCTGAATCAGGTCAAATATCCTGCTGACAACAAATGCACACCTGTAGTTACCATCAATGGCACAATATGCAAATAGAGAGCTATGAGTCCCTCATTGGCCGGTATCTTTCCATGTGGAGGTGGGGGAAGGGATTACCACCCTGGGGACCTTGACCGCAAGTAAAAGCCATGCTCGCCACTTCAATGTCTGACTGGTATTTGACACGGCAGGACTTTCCCAAAGAGGTGCCATGGCTCTTGCCAGCTCTCTGGGCAGTGAGCAAGATCTTCTTTGCTAGGACTAAATTTATCTCACTTTTGTGGCATTAGTTAAAGGTAGCTTAAATGTCTATCGCCCAATAAAAATTCTTTTACAGTTCTGCAAAAAAATGGCAATGCCATAACAGTATGTTTTTTTAAAAAAATCCTAAACCCATTATATGTTCATAAACAATAAATGATTTTCTGCCATAACAATTGTTGTTTATCTGTAGGGCCTTTAACTGCAAATAAAAATGCTCCACACACTTCACAGGAGCATAAAATAAAATTGACACCAAATCACATAAGAACATAATCGAGAAGTAACCAAAGGTTTGGTCAAACAGGTAGGTTTTAAGCTGTGTCGTAAAAGAGGAAGGAGAGGTGGACAGGTAGAAAGGTTTAAGGAGAGAATTATCTCAGTCCAGAACATCAATGTAAGAGTTGCTCAGGGTAGTGTTCAAGGCCCAGTTATCTTCAGCTGCTTTATCTATGACTTTTCCTCCATCGCAGGGTCAGAGATGAATGTTTGCTAATAATTGCACATTGGTTAGTAGCAATTGCAATTTCTCAGATACTGAAGCAATCCGTATCCATAAACAGCAAGATTTAGACAATTTTCAGGCTTAGGATCATAAGTGGCAAGTAACCTTTGCACTACAAATAATCCAGGCACTGACCATTTCAAATGAAAGAGAATGTGACCATTTCATCTTCATTGTCGTTGGCATTAACATTGTTGAATTCTCAATATCCTAGGCATTAGCAGCGATCAGAAGTAGAACTGTGCCCAGTACTTAAATGCTACAATTACAAGAATGAATCAGGGCCTGGAAATTCTGAGCCAAGTAACTCATCTCAGGCCTCATCAAAACCAGTCCACCATCAACAAGGCACAAGCCAGGAGTGCAATGGAATACACAATACATGGCCTCACCTTCCAAATATATAATCTCTAACACTTAAAAGGACAAGGACATCAGATACATGAAAACACTAGCACCTGAAAATTCCCCACCAAGCCTACACCATCCTGACTTAGAAATACAGTTCAAGTTTGTGGATTTGCAATACCTTTTGACAGGCAATTAGGAATGGGAAGTAGGTCTTGGCCCTGTCAATGATACTCTCATCCCATGAATAAATAACATAAAGTTTCAGAAAGGCAGAATGCTATTCAAGGTACATGCATTATTACGGGAATTTTCATTTATGTTGCATAATGCAGTACAGGAATGTTCATAACTTCTGTGATAGCCTTTAGAAATAGTATTTATAACTAAATCTGTCTAATTCACAAGATGAATAATATTTGACATGGAGCCAGAGATGATAACATTGAAAGTGCTCTGTTGACTGGGAAAATATCTCAAAGAATGAAGTTCCTCTCTCCATTTTCTGGTTTACACAGATTTCCAGCCAAACATCCAGAACAAGATCATTCCCAGTCAACGCAGTGAAGTTCAGTTCAGAAAACCAAGCAGTAAGCCAGCATTGTAATTACAATGCTTTTACAGCAGCAGCTGCTAGATCCTGTGATTACGTGGTGCCACGTGGTGAGGGCATAAGACAACATGGTGGTGGGACTGAAGTGCCTTCAGGTCGGGTTGGGTGGGGGAGTTGGGTCAGGTTAAGTCAGGGATCGCGGTGGATTAAATTGGATCCTTGGTGGTGGTTTTGATGGAGTTGGGGGTGCTTAATGGTTACAGGCACAGGGCAGAAGTTAGAGTGTGTTTTAATCCTTCTAGCTGCCCTAATAGATAATCAGAAAAAGTTAGATCGGAAATCTCGAGAGTCCTGGACTCGACCTCAGTGTTTGTGACTTTTTCAAAGGCTTTCAGATGCTGGTTAATTTCCCAGGCAATACCCTCAGAGTCAACTGCATCAGAACATCTACATGGACCCAACAATTATCTTCCTATTGGAAGATCCAGGACATTGTTTCAGCCGATACTAATTTATTAAGGTGAGGCGATGGCCTAATGGTATTATCACTGAACTATTAGTCCAGAGGCCCAGGTAATGTTCTGGGGGCCTGGTTTCAAATCCTGCTACAGCAGATGGTGGAATTTGAATGCAATAAAAATGTGGAATTAAGAGTCTAACGATGACTGTGAATTGTTGGTTAAAAAACCCCATCTGGTTCACTAATGTCCTTTAGGGGAGGAATTTGTCATCCTTACCTGGTCTGGCCTACATATGACTCCAGACTCACAGCAATGTGGTTGACTCCTAATTGCACTGTGGGCAATAAATGCTGGTCTAGCCAGGCCTGGTCTACAACCCATGAATGAAGTAAAAGAAAAAATATCAAACAAAAGATTTGCCAGAAACTGACTGAGAAATGTCTGAATTAGAATCTCTCTTCTTCATGTTGTGATATTGTCAGTGAAATGAGTTTTGAATTCTAACCAGAAGGAAATAGTGCTCTTTCTTCAAGTGTGATGATATCAGTGTCATTTTTCACACTGACCCAAGCCATAAATTATATTGTCATTCTATCTAAAAATTTAACGGCAGGAAATGTGTGCATTTCGTGCTTTTGACTTAAGTCCAACACTGGGCAGGCATGCTGGTGCAGAGAGTTAGAGGATAGTTATATATCTTGAGTTCATTATTATTTGCTTTATTGCTAGTAAAAAAAAATTCTGAAAACCTTATCAGTCTCACCAGCTAGAATTTCTGCATTGGAAGTAAGCAACTCAATTTACTATATATTAACAGAAGAGAATTTGTGGAAACCCTTTGATGTGGTATCAATAATGAACCTGCAAGTGTGCTTGTATGAAATTTATCCAAGATTTAAACGCAATTTTGCAATGTTCCAAAATAGTCTGACAAGTGCCTCCAACATGACCAGGTTAAGTTTCAGCTTTACTAAATACTCAACTTATATTATAACTTGACATTTTACTGCAACACAATGGAAGCAGTGCATTGTCAGAGATCTTTTAGATAACTAAAAATTTCTGTTTCCAATTAATATGAAAATAGAGTGATTTGTAGAAAAACGGAGAGAAATGCTTGCATTTATATAATGCTTATTACAAGATGTCCCATAATGCTCTCGCTCAAAGTACTTTTGAAGAGCAGTCCTCATTGTAATGTAAGAGAAATAGCCATTATTTTGAGTAGAACAAGCTCCCATCAACAGCAATGTGATAATGACCAGATAAATCCATGTTAGTGATGTTGATTGAGGAATAAATATTAACCAGAAAACTGAGTAGACCATCCCATCCTTTTTTAAATTAGTACCTTGGTATAGGAACAACATAGGAAGTGGAGCCTTGGCATAACAATTAATTTGAAATGCAGAACCTCTGGCATTGTATTATTTCCTCAGTAATGCACTTGAGTGTCCATTAAATTGTCTGTGGAGTGGGACATGAGTTCATAACCTCCTAATGCAGAAACCAGAATTCTACCAAAAGAACTCAATGCCGCATGCCAGTCTGCAATACCAGTTACGAGATTTTGGTAAGTTGTAAATCTAACCCACTATCTTCTGGATACAATATTAAACTAAGTGGTTGTAAAGCGTCACAAAGCACAATGTTGAGGAGAACACAGAGCTCCCTCAGGGTGCTGGGCATTAACTCTCATTCAAACAGACACACCAAAATTAATGGGAACTATCATTCATCTCAATGCTGTATCTGGGACTTCTCAATGTGCACATTTTCTGCCACATTTGACCATAGAACACTGACTTGACTTTAAAAATGATTTATTATGTGTGAAGTATTTTGGGACATTTTTGAAAAAAGGGCTATTTAAATGCAAGTTTAACCAGAAACATCATAATGTTTCCATACCAACCACTCTTTATAAGTCAAAACATAGATTTAATACAAATTGTATTTTATGAGAAGATCTTGTACTTCCCAGGAGTTAGAATGTGATTGCCAATCCTCATTTCAAAGAACTGTATAGCCAATCGAAAGGAAGAAAAACTCTTCAACTTACTGGTTTGGATTACTCAATGATGACATGCTAGTGAAGGAATGACAATCCTTCCTGAAAGTTTTGCTCCACTTAATTCTTGATGCCCGGAAACAAAAACATTGAACTTTAATTCGAAGGAGGATTCATGGGTGGCACGGTGGCACAGTGGTTAGCACTGCTGCCTCACAGCGCCAGAGACCCAGGTTCAATTCCCTCCTCAGGCAACTGTTTGTGTGGAGTTTGCACATTCTCCCTGTGTCTGCATGGATCACACTCCGAGTGCTCTGGTTTCCTCCCACTGTCCAAAAATGTGCAGCTTAGGTGAAGGGGTAAATGTAGGGGAATGGGTCTGGGTGGGTTGCTCTTCGGAGGGTCAGTGTGGACTTGTTGGGCCGAAGGGCCTGTTTCCGCACTGTAAGTAATCTAATCTAAATTAACTTGAAAAAGTAGTCAACTGCACCTTCCAAACCATCCAGCATCCAGAAGTAAGGTAACTGGAAAGATATGACCTTTACAATAATACAAAAGAAATCCACCGAATTGAGGTGATTTATGGTAAGTAATGGAACTTACCACGGTCATTGTCCGAATTAAACAAAGATGCAGCAAGAAAATGTACTGGGTGTCATGGCAAAAAGTCCTATGCAAAACCTGACTTAACCAGTACTTTGCCAAAAACATGACCCTCCTGTTAAAGCAAATGTACAAAAAAATCATAATTAAAAAGAGCTGACAGCTCTTGAACTGTCTACTTGAATAATGAATTGCATATCAAGCAAAGAGGCATGCATGAAATCTCTTCAGCTGTGAATTCTAGTCCAGAGCTACCTAAGTACAAATGAGCATTTCTGTTTATTTTATCACATACCGGTCTCTATCTCCAAATTATGGATGTTTTAAATTAGTTTTCAGCAAGTGAGAATTGCTATGGAAGCAATTCTTTATTGCCCAATCCTAGTTACTCTTGAGGCAAATCATTATCTTGTCATGATGGTGCTCCCACAATGTTGTTAGGCAAGGAATTCTGAAACTTTGACTTAGCAAATGTTGTATGTGGGTCTGCAAGGGTTAATACTGAGGAGTGGCATACGCACCACCCACTGCGATGATGTCAAATCGCCTTGTGGGCAAACCAGCTTAAGTTCACAAAAGAGTGAGAATTGACAACCAGATCTTCCTCAAAGTCTCTGTAACAGTATCGATCATATCAATGTCACGTCTTAAAATATGCTAACATGTGATAAATTATACTTTGATAACAATAAGAAACTCTTCTAATTGGACCAGTTGTTTTCCTGTTCTAGTGAGACCAAGCAGGCCGTGAGGTTTCCTAGAAAGAGAGGATGGTAGCAGGAAACGTCATGAGCAGCATCACATTTAGCATAGTGAGCTAACATACTCAATGTCCCAGTCAGGGTGGTCCATGACTAGAAGGATAACTTACAGGTCATGGTCACTGGGATGAATTATAATGGAGTCTCCATTCTCATTACTCCTATTATCCCCCTGATTTTTTTTTAACAACATAAAGTCTGAGCACCTTTTGGTGGAAACTTTAGGGAGCACCTTTTAGGGAACTCAATGAAGAGGTGTGGGGCAGAATCAGACAAGACGTCAGCTCAGGTCTGGCTTGACATCACAAGCAACTCGTTGCATCTTTTATATTTTTGCTAAGTAGCAGTTTCTCACTCATCAGTGGCCACTTGCCAATTAAGGGAGATTATAGCTTTTTCGACATCTTATTAATGCCTCATTTACAGTTATATTACCAAACACACTGTACAGGTTAGATGTTGAGAGTTCTTGACATGGAAGATAGAATGGGTTCCTGATAAATTCAGCTCATAGCTAACTATGAACATCATCTCAGGACATATTCCACATGCACGGCCCACAGACATTGGCGAGCTATTCCAGTAATGGCATGTGATAAAATAGGGATAGCATCAGGTGAGAGAGGTGACATTGGGATGGGGTAGGAAGTTAGAAGGCGGGGGGGAGCAGGGAGAACTCTGACTACCACAGGACTCAGGATGGAAGAGCTGTACTCTTTGGCCTTTGAAAGAGCACCCCAGTGGCAATGGATGATCCTGTGCTATTGTTGTTCCCTCCTTTAGGGAATCACATGACCCATCCCACCAGCAATCGCCAAGGCCACCTGACAGAAGCTCATACCATCAGACTCCACTTCCTTTACTTTGAGGGTGTTTGTCCATCAATGCAACCTCATCGGTCCAGGTGCAGATGCAACAATGGCCACTGCTAGAGATGGTGCTGCTGAGTTGCCATTCTTGGGGGCAGACTGCCATCCTCAATCGGACAACAGCTGCTGCCTGTAAAAATGCAACCCTATGTCCTGCCACTCCTGAGAAAGGGGCACTGTCCCTTTCTCAGAAAGGGCACTAGGACCACTGCCACCCATCTAAAAGGTACTAGCCAATTTTAATCTGATACATTTTTGAACTATTCCAGTACTAATGAAAGATAATAATCCAAAATGTTAACTCTGCTGCTCTCTCCACACATGTTGCCAGCTGAACATTTCCAGCACTTTCTCATTTTTTTCCAAGATTTTAGAGTTTTGTTTCTATGTAATTTTTTTTCTGTTATTCACATTTTGACTCTTCCATATAACACCTAACATATTGTAATTCCATACACAAGTCTGAAGTTTGGGTCTCTTGATTATCCACTATCATGGAAATTGGAGCACATTCCTGCATTGTAATTGGTTTTGCAGATACATAGTGCAGTTACATAAAGTAGCCACATGATTGTGATTTCTCAGTGAATGAATGCATTGTGCACTGGGTTTCTACGCAACACACAGAACCTCTCAGGTTTGAATCTGGACCTGTCACCGCAATGCGCTTGTGTGAATTGCGCAGATAAAAATTAGCTGGAGTTTAGAAGAGGGAGGATTCTCGTGATGCTTGGCAAAACCTGTTGGAAAGAGAGTACAAAAGATATATCTGGGCAAGGAGACAGCAAGGTTTGGCTGTGATGCTTCCCTGTGATTAGAAAGCTGTCTAAAGTTGTCCTGGATTATAGTTTGCCACAGCATGGGAGTGCATTGGGCTGCCAGGAAGGAGAGGAAAATACTAAAGGGATCAAAAATGTATCAATCTTCCATTTTGTTATAGAAACTGATGCCAAATCGTGAGGGTGTTTAGAATTAGTGTGTGGAGGAAAGGATGTCCCCCCCCCAACAAATATTTTAAAATTCAGGTCTTGGTGTTTGGTGGAAAACTCAGAATAAGGACAACTTGTGTAATGGTATGTTTGAAGATAGATTGTGTTTATTATTGGACTGAATATTTGCAATAATTCCGCTTAAAGTGTTTATTGAATTGCATCAGTTTCATGTGGTCCTCATTTCTATAATCCCACACAGATGGGACATTTTATTGATTGCATAAAAAAGGAAAGTGTAGTACAGCGAAGTGAAATGGAGCTTTGTTGCAAAAATGGGTCATCTTGAATGTTACTGCAAGAAAAAGAATTGCTTGAGTGAAAACCACTCCGATTGTCAGTACTTCAGCTGGCAGGCTAAAATGAGAGAAAGAAGAATTCAATCTATCACCATCAATTAATACTGATTCCCTGTGCCCATATCCTACTGTTTATGTTACTCCACTGCTAGGGTAGTCCATTACTTCCAAAATACTGTTCTCCAGCCAATGGATCACTAGCTGTGATTTTTGCCAGCATAATAAACGCCAGAAATTCTTTAAATTAATCCCCAATGTAACAGCACACTTTCAAATTCTGATGGCTTATGGCTTCTTTATTAAAACTCAATGTTCAGAAATTCAAAATCTTGAATTGGTGCAATAAATTCTAATGGCAAAATCACATTTTAGCCACTTGTTTTGTTTGTGTCATCTGTTGCATTAGATGGTGGTCTTAATTTGAAGAGATAAAGCTCTGATCTCGCTTTTCCACAACAAAGAAGAGCAGGAAAGAGTTCCACTCAAACGTTTTACTTTGCCCTATTTCTTAGGGTCAGAGCCTTGAAGGAATTCCCATCACCAGGAGGGAGACTGTCACAGTGAAGACATAAAGTTCCATTCTGTTGCAACAAGTCCAAAAAGGCCTATGTGGGATGGCCATGAGGTATCGTTTAGGTGGGAAAGGAGAATGTCATAAGACCTTCTTCCTTGTTTAAGGGAAACACAACCATAGAGACACGTGCTGGATATTAATTCTGATATGGAAATGTAGTCAGGGTGTATGCAGTAAAGAGGTCGTTCTGGTGGAGATGAAGGCAGGGAGTATAATGTTTGTCAGGAAGGCAACAAGATGTCCCATCATCAAATTCAGCACTTGACCTCTACCATCTAGAAGGACAAAGTCAGCAGATGCGTAGGGACACCACCACCGGCCTGTATTGCTCCAAGTTACTCACCATCTTGGAAATGTATCACCATTCCTTCAATATCACTCGACTGAAATCTTGAACTCTATGCTGAACAGCACTGTGGGTGTATCTACATCCCAAAGATTACAACAGTTCAAGAAGGCAGCTCACCATCATTTTCTCACAGTAAAATAGAGGTAGGTAATAAATGCCAACCTTACCAGCAACACTCACATTCTATGAACAAAGAAAATATCCTGGGGATGAGCAAAGGTTTTATAGATTGAATTCCCTTGTAGCTGAGCCTTGTATGTGATCTCAGTACCATATTTATCTTGCAATAAATTAGTCATATGCAGTTTTGTCTTCAATTCACAAAATTTGGAAAAGTACACATGAAATCTGCCTCATTATCTGCAATGACTAGTGTGGTTGTGGATACATTTCACAGCTTGTATATGAGCAATCCTTTCATCATTGTAAAAGTTCCAATGAGTTAGCTAACTAGTTCCATGCATCAAGTTTCAGAAGTATGATCCTGCCTCTTATTAATAAAACCTAGGTCTGCTGCTATAAGTGAAATTTTATACTTCACATTTTGCTGCAGTTCATAATACGTTCTGAGTGGTTTGCCACTTGAAGCTATTTTTATTTGTGTGAGTTTTAGAAAGCACAAAAAGAACAGTCAGAACGGGTTCATTTAAACAGGAGAAAAATCATGGAATGAATTATACCTTTATTCAAGCAAGAATGGAAGTTTGGGATCTTAAAAAAGTTCTGAATTTACATATTATATTTAAGTCGAACAAATAAGTGGTAATGTTCATGTGTATGACGAAGGAGGAAAGATGCAAGTTAACGCTGTTTAAATTTGTAAGCCTTCACAATAAAATCAAACCCAATGGGACAGGCTACTTGTACAAAATCTGTAGGTAAGCCTGTTCTTCTTGAATGTTCAATATATGTAACTTTTAATGGCTAGGAAAAGGGTAATCTTCTCATAGTTTGACTTTAAATTTCTGACATATTTGCTGAGCCTTATAAAAGCCACTTGAATGGAAAATAAAACTTGCTTTTAATCATACCTGGCTAATGCTTTAGTTAAACTGAGGTTACAAAAACGAGTGAGGTGGAAGGTTTGAGGGAGAGGGGCCGGATTTCTGATATACTTAAAACATGGAGCAAACACAGCTGCAGAAACATGATGCTGAATATCCATGTGAAAATGGCCAGACTCAGGATGGAGAGAGTTCATTTCCCCCATCATACTCTCACAGATACTTCAATAAAAGAACATTTATTACACAGAAGTAATTACTTGGGATAATTATGGGACTCGTGAAGGAACTTGATTAAGAATGTCTGAAATGTTTCATTGAATTGCTGTCATAATTACATTCTGTTTTACACAGTGACTGGCTGAAATAAAACTGTTCTGTACATTTGAGCTTGCACAACTGCTCCGTTTGCTTTTCACTGTAGCTATTTTGTCAATTTGCATTCATTTTTGCCAATAATCCTAAAATTACTTCTAAAAGAAATACATATCAATATTCGGATCTTGCATGAACCTTTCCATTTAGAGGGCGAATAGAGGATTTCGCTCTCAGAATAATACAGCAAAGAAGACCATTCAGTTCATCTCACCTCTGCTGGCTCTTTGATAAATAACTATTCAAACTCAATTATTGCCTGCCATTTTCTTGCTTTTTCAAATATTTACACAATGATTCTATTGCAAGATCTTCTTGAACTTACTAACAATTCCCTTTTACAGGATGTCTACCCAATCCTAACAACTGTGTAAAAGAATTCCTCTTCATCTCCTTCTGGTTTTTTTGCTGATCTCCAGTCAGCAGCAACAATTTCTGCTTATCAACTCTTACTAAAACTCCCTACGATTTTGAGCCACTCCAGTAAATCTGTCTTTCACCTGCACTGATGTAAATAGAATTATCACAGCTTCTTTAGACTCAGGTCACATCAGCAGTCTTTTATCCTGGCTTTAGTCTGACTGATAGGGTTTTCGTCATAGAGTTGTACAGCACGGAAACAGACCATTTGGTTCAACACATCCATGCCAACCAGAATTAATCTAGTCCGATTTGCCAGCATTTGGCACGTATTCCTCTAAACCCTTTCTATTCATGTATCCAACCAGATGTCTTTTAAATGTTGTAATTGTACTAGCCTCCACCACTTCCTTTGGCAACTCATTCCATACACGCATCACCGTCTGCGTGGAAAAAGTTGCCCCTTAGGTCCCTTTTAAATCTTTCCCCTCTCACCTTAAACCTATGACCTCTAGTTTTAGACTCCCCGACCATGGGAAAAATACCTTAGCGATTTACCCTATTCATGTCCCTCATAATTTTGTAAACCTATAAGGTCACCGCTTATCCTCTGATGCTCCAGGGAAAATAACCCCAGCCTGTTCAGCATCTCCCTATAGCTCAAACTCTAAACCTGGCAACATCCTTGTAAATCTTTTCAAGTTTCATAGCAGGGAGATCTTTCTTGTAGCAGGGAGAACAGAATTGAATGCAATATTCCCAAAGTGGCCTAACCAATGTCCTGTAGAGCCAGAACATGACATCTCAATTCCTACGCTCAATGTTCTAGCCAATAAAGGCAAACACACCAAACACCTTCACCACTCTGTCCAACTGTGACTCCATGTTCAAGGAACAATGAATCTATACTCCAAGGTATCTTTGTTCGGTAACACAGCCCAGGACCCTGTCATTAAATGCATAATTCCTGGCCTGATTTGCCTTGCCAAAATGATATAGAACATAGAACATAGAAGAATACAGCGCAGTACAGGCCCTTTGGCCCTCGATGTTGCGCCGATCCAAGCCCACCTAACCTATACTAACCCACTATCCTCCATATAGCTATCCAATGCCCGCTTAAATGCCCATAATGAGGGAGAGTCCACCACTGCTACTGGCAGGGCATTCCATGAACTTACGACTCGCTGAGTGAAGAACCTACCCCTAACTTCAGTCCTATATCTACCCCCCCTTAATTTAAAGCTATGTCCCCTTGTAATACCCGACTCCATACGCGGGAAAAGGTTCACACTGTCAACCCTATCTAACCCCCTAATCATCTTGTAACACTCACACTTATCTCAATTAGACTCCATCTGCCAGTCCTTGGCCCATTGGTCCATCTGATCATTGTGGCACACCATTGGTCACAGGCCTCCAGTCTGAAAAACAACCCTCCACTCTCCATTCCTTACATTCAAACCAATTTAGTATCCAAATGGCCAGCTCTCCCTGGATTTCATGTGATCCAACCTTGCTAACCCGCCTACTGTGTGGAACTTTGTTGAATGCCTTGCTGAAGTCCATACAGACAACTTCTACTGCTCTGCCTTCATCAGTCTTCTTTGTCGCTTCTTCAAAAACTCAGTAAAGTTAGTGAGACATGATTTGCCATGCACAGAGGCAAATAGACTATCCCCAGTCAGTGCTTGCCTTTCCAAATACATGTAACTCCTGTCCCTCAGAATCCCCTCCTCCAACTTACCCATCAGTGACATTAAGGGTGACTGGTCTAATAGTTCCTTGGCTTTTTCTTATCACCTTTCTTAAATAATGGCACCACATTAGCCACCCTCTAGTCTTTATGAAACTCACCCTGGTTATCGATGATACAAATATCTCAGCAAGGGACCCAGCAGTCTCTTCCCTAGCTTCCCACAAAGTTCTGGGATAGGTCCTGAGGATATGTCCACCTTTATGTATTTTAAGACATCCTCTGTAATATGGATACCTTTCAAAATATCACTATTTATTCCTCCACATTCTCTAGCTTCCAGATCCTTCTCTCTAGAAAATACTTACATAAAATAGTAATTTAGTGTCTCACCTATCTCCTATGTTTCCACACATAGATGGCCTTGTTGATCTTTAAGGGGCCCCATTTTCTCCCAAGTTACTCTTTTGTCCTTAATGTATTTGAAAACCTCTTTGAAATTCTCCTTAATCCTATTTGCCAAAGCTATCTCACGTCCCCATTTTGTCCTCCAGATTTCAACAAAAAGAATTATACAATGAATTTTCAGAGCTGGTATTAGACCAGCAGCAGAAACAGGATATTAAACATATGAAATCAGCTTGAATTCAAGCCGATGTAATGTACATTGAAGCAAGGTGCTGGGGAAAACAGCCAAAGGTTGTTCTAATGGAAAAGTGTTCAACAAGTACCCTATGTACTTTAGGCATGTATTACCATTGATGTCATGCTGTATTTTTGTGGCATAGCAAATCTGGACATGTTAAAGTAGAGCTGAAGGTTAGTTCTACCAAATTGTACTACAAGTTAACTGTGTGAATTACAAATGGCTTTATACAGCAGTCTGCTGAAATTATACAATTCAGCAAGCTACCAGGATGGAATGGCATGAAGGAATTTCACTTTCCTTTACAATGCATGCATTCAAACTATGGGTCCACAAAGGATACTGAGCATCAAATATATTTATTAGGGAGATGTTCCAGACTAGCATTCCTAAAATGTGGCAATAATGCACATGAAAGAAGAAATTATCCAACATATCTCAGTAATGGTGACCATGAAACCATCATTGATTGTCATAATGATCCTCACTGTTTCATTACTGCTCTTTATGGAAGGAAATCCATTGCCATGACCTGGTCTGGCCACATGTTTCTGCAGACAAACAGCAATGCGATTGACTCCTACTTCTCCTCTGAAATGGCCCATAAATCCACTTAGATATGCAAAAGCATGACAGAAAAATCATATCAGGTGGACTTTTTAAAAAAATTCATTAACAGGATAAGGGTATCACTGATTAGGCTAGCATTTATTCCCCATTCCTGATTCCCTCTGAGAAGGTGATGGTGGGTTGCTTTCTTGAACCCTGTGAGCAATTTAGTGTAGGCAGACCACATTGATGTGAGGGTGATAGTTCCAGGATTCTGACCCAATGACACTGAAAAAACGGTGATATATTTCCAAGTCAGGTTGGTGAATGGCTTGGTGGAGAATTTGCAGGTGACGGTGTTCCAAGTTATCTGCAGTTTTACACCATCTTCCTGAGGGCAACAAATGCTGACATTACCTGGAATGCCCACATTCCAAGAATAAACAAAAGTATAAATGAATGGTTGAAGCATTGTTTAGTGGCAATAGGGATTAATATTGGTGTAGGAGTAGATGACAAGATTTCATTTGTTATGTTTTAAACAAGGTGTGAAGAAACACTAATAGGTTTGAGAAACAGTGACTGGAAGTCTATTTGCTCTTTGGTAAATTCTGGTAGTGTCTTTGTGATATTGAAATAAACCTGCCATCCATAGTGGCAAAGTATGTAGCTGTTGAGCTGATGAATGCCTGATCCTCCTCTTCCCACCATCATTCAAAGATGACTGAAATGCCCCTTTGTTTTTCTACACCTGTAATCCTCTCTGCATTACAACGTTGTGCAGTACTCTCCACAGAGTGTCAAAGTGCATGTTCTCACTTGTAGATACAGAGGGATGCTTCCAGACCTATTTAGGGACCGAAAGTGAATGTTCAACATTCCAATTGCTCACACAGTGGCAAATCTGGTGGTCAAGTCATTCTCTTTGTAGTCCTCCCGGGGGTCTTTCACAGCCACTGGTAAAGTGCAGCCACCGAATCCAGCAGGGTGCAGGCCTCCAAGATTGCAGTTATTCACTACCTTCTAATGTGATAAGCTGAGCCTATGGAAGAACTGCTTTGCGAAGTGGTCAATTAAGCTGAGCGTCTGTCTGTAAACTCTGTGATATGGGCAGAATCACTTCTTAGATCTAGGAAGATATCAGTCTGCCCTGAGGTGTATATATAAAATAGGCAGAACACAGAGGTCTCATATGGTTGTAGTTGTGAAATTGTGCAGAAACTGTTGGGAGTGTCCTGTGATGTAGTGGTAGTGTCTTTACTTCTAAACTAGAAGGTCTGCATTCATTTCCCACTTGCAATGGTAGTGTGTTATGACATGTCTGATTGGGATAATGGGAAAAAAACAAATGATAGTTCCACCAACAAATATTGTTATGAACCAGGCCAGACCCTCTCAAACATTTCAAGAAAGTAGCCCAGACCCTAACTTTGCTAGTTGTTTTAAACAGGTATAACACAGATATTCCTGGAGTGGGGCAACTGGCCCAACCACTTAGTTTTAAACAAAACAGCATTTATTTGAAAGATTAGCGAATGAAACACAAACAAAGGAGAACAGAATATAGAATGACTTAACCCTATCCTTAAACCCAACAGACTATCCCAACCTAAAGATGCTGTTTCAAATGTTTGCAACAATCCCCATAAATCCCCATAAAAATCAAACACAGGATCTTACAGGAGAGAGAGAGAAAGATGGCAGAGGGATTCCATGCAGCTGTTTCTTGGACCTGCAGCCTCAAACTGGCTGACTGCTTCCAGTGAACAGTCGGACTGTTACAAACCAAACCAAACAAAACACGAGAAAAGCTCAGCTGGTAGAACAGGTCACATCCCTTTCATTGTACAAGTGTTCTTTTTTAAACTTGAAAGCTTTTTGCCTAAGGTAGTATCTGTTAGCTATAATTAAATTGGTCCTAAAACCCTTAAAACCCAGACTTTTCGGAATTGTTGCTTTTACAACCTCTGTGAAAAAAATGCCAAGGACAGAATAACCTTATTAAAGGAGCAGAATCAACACAATATATGCCAGAAATGTCGATTTTCCTCCTCCTCGGATGCTGCATAACCTGTTGTGCTTTTCCAGCACCGCTGTTTGATTATGATCTCCAGCATCTGCAGTCCTTACTTTCTCCCAGTGTAAAACCTGTTGATTTTAGCATGCAGATTTCTAGCTTGCATTCCATTAGACCTGGAAATAGACACATTGGAGCCAAGATGTACTTCTGTTCTCCAATTCAAAAACTTTCACCCCCTCCGATCCACTTTCAGTCCAGCATTCCTCCACAGGCTTAACTTATCACATCAGAAGGTGGTGGATAACTGCAGTCTTGAAGGCACGCTCCATCCTGGATTTGGTGGCTGTGAAAGTGAAGACTACCAGGACTATTACAGTGAAAATGACCTGGTCACTAACAACATTACTAGAATAACTGCACAGAGGCCAGTATCTCGTCACCTTTATTTACTTGTGCAAAGTACACTGGCTGTAGCCAGTCACCTCGGAGTCAATGCTCTAAAAGGAGATTCTAAATCCTCTGACTGAATGTTTTTCCTCAAAAAACAAAGAATACCAGAATGCAAGGGGTAAGCCCTGCCACAAAATCGACATAAATGCAAAAATGCATTAGATTAGATTAGATTAAATTACTTACAGTGTGGAAACAGGCCGTTCGGCCCAACAAGTCCACACCAACCCTCCGAAGAGCAACCCACCCATGGGAGACTACTCTCTACTATCTGTCTCATTCTTGGATACATGCATCTTCATCAAGGATGGGCACCTCAACACCTCACTCTACTGCAAACCCACGGATAACCTCACAATGCTACATTTCTCCAGCTTCCACCCAAAACATATTAAAACAGCCATCCCCTTTGGACAAGCCCGACGCAGACACTGGATCTGTTCAGATGAGAAGGAATGTGATGGGCACCTGGAATTACTCAGAGGATGCCCTCATAACAACGGGGTATGATGCTCAACCCATCAACCACCAGTTCCGATGTGCCACAGGAAGGAACTGTAATGACCCCCTCAGGAGACAGACATGTGCTGCAACCAATAGGGTACCCTTCGTTGTGCAGTATTTCGCAGGAGCCGAAAAATGACGCCATGTTCTTCCAGCCTGCAACACATTATCAATAAGGATGAGCACCTCACCAAGACCTTCCCAACACCTCCACTGCTCACCTTTAAACAACCGCCAAACCTCAAACCGATCATTGTTCAGAGCAAACTGCCTGGCTTTCAGGACAACTCCATACAACCCTGTCACGGTAGGCCCTGCAAGACGTGTCAGAGTGTGGACATGGATACCACCATTACGCGTGAGGACACCTCCCACCTTGTACGTGGCGGTACATGTTGGCAAAAACGATGTCGGGAAGAAGAGAAGGAACATACTACAGCGGGACTTCGGAGAACTAGGAAGAAGGCTGAAAAGCAGGACGTCAAGGTGGTTATCTCCGGTTTGCGTCCAGTTCCTCGGGCTGGTGAGGCCAGAACCAGGGAGATAATGGACTTGAATGTGTGGCTGGGGAACTGGTGCAGGAAGCAAAGATTTAAATTCTTGGATCACTGGGGTATGTTTTGTGGAAAGCATAAATTCTACAAGAGAGATGGTTTGCACCTTAATAGGTTAGGGACCAGCATTCTGGCAGACAGGTTTGCTACTGCAACACAGCTAAGTTTAAACTAAGTAGCGGGGGGGAGGAGACAAACTGGATGTTTAAGAAGGAAATTGAAGGGAAAGTTAGAACAAGGGAAGTCAAGAAAGACAACTGTATCAATGAGGCAGAAAACTCAGAAAGGGATCATGCTGTAAGGTAGATTGAAATAGGAGTTGATGGGAAGGGTTAGGGCAGTAACAAATTAAAAATACTATACATGAATGCACGAAGCATTAGAAATAAGATGGATGAGCTTGAGGCTCTTTTAGAAATTGGCAGATACGATATTGTGGGGATAACTGAGACGTGGCTTCAAGTGGACAAGGCCTGGGAAATGAATATTCAAGG
>NC_057726.1:18237722-18257165 GCF_004010195.1 Chiloscyllium plagiosum | reverse complement strand
GGGATCAGTTCCTGCAGATTGGAGGGTGGCTAATGTTGTACCACTTTTTAAGAAAGGTGGGAGAGAGAAAGCAGTAAATTATAGACCAGTTAGTCTGACCTCAGTGGTGGGAAAAATGCTGGAGTCTATATAAAGGATGAAATTACAACACATCTGGATAGTAGTAACAGGATAGGTCAGAGTCAGCATGGATTTATGAAGGGGAAATCATGCTTGACTAATCTTCTGGACTTTTTTGAGGATGAACTCTGAAGATGGATGAGAGAGATCCAGTAGATGTGGTGTACCTGGACTTTCAGAACGCTTTTGATAAAGTCCCACATAGGAGGTTAGTGAGCAAAATTAGGGCGCATGGTATTGGGGGCAAAGTACTAACTTGAATTGAAAGTTGGTTGGCTGATAGGAAACAAAGAGTAGTGATAAATGGCTCCATTTCGGAATGGCAGACAGTGACCAGTGGGGTACCGCAGGGATAAGTGCTGGGACTGCAGCTTTTTTACAATATATGTTAATGATATAGAAGATGGTATTAGTAATAACATTAGCAAATTTGCTGATGATACTAAACTGGGTGGCAGGATAAAATGTGAGGGGGATGTTAGGAGATTGCAGGGTGACCTGGACAAGTTAGGTGAGTGGTCAGATGCATTGCAGATGCAGTTTAATGTGGATAAATGTATGGTTATCAACTTTGGTGGCAAGAACAGGAAGGCAGATTGCTACCTAAATGGAATCAATTTAGGTCAAGGGGCAGTTCAGAGAGATCTGGGTGTTCTTTTACACCAGTCAATGAAGGTAAGCATGCAGGTACAGTAGGTAGTGAAGAAGGCTAATAGCATGCTGGCCTTCATAACAAGAGGGATTGAGTATAGAAGCAAAGAGGTTCTTCTGCAGCTGTACAGGGCCCTGGTGAGACCACACCTGGAGTACTATGTGCAGTTCTGGTCTCCAAATTTGAGGAAAGACATTCTGGCTATTGAGGGAGTGCAGCGTAGGTGCACGAGGTCAATTCCTGGAATGGCGGGACTACCTTATGTTGAAAGATTGGAGCGACTGGGCTTGTATTTCCTTGAGTTTAGAAGACTGGGAGGGGATCTGATTGAGACATATAAGATTATTGAAGGATTGGACACTCTGGAGGCAGGAAACATGTTTCCGCTGATGGGTGAGTGCCGAACCAGAGGACACAGCTTAAAAATACGGGGTAGACCATTTAAGACAGAGCTGAGGAGAAACTTCTTCACCCAGAGAGTGGTGGCTGTGTGGAATGCCCTACCCCAGAGGGCAGTGGAGGCCCAGTCTCTGGATTCATTTAAGAAAGAGTTGGATAGAGCTCTCAAGGATTTGGAATCAAGGGTTATGGAGATAAGGCAGGAACAGGATACTGATTAAGAATGATCAACCATGATCATATTGAATGGTGGTGCAGGTTCGAAGGGCAGAATGGCCTACTCCTGCACCTATTGTCTATTGTCTCTATTGTCTATTGTCTCATGTGACTCAGCCAACGTTATCTATCTTATATGCTGCAGGCAAGGATGCCCTGAGGCATGATACATTGGTGAAACTGAGCAGAGGCTATGGCAACGGATGAATGGGCACCACTCAACATCAACAGACAGGGGTATTCCCTCCCAGTTAGAGAACACTTCAGTAGTCCAGGACACTCGATTCAGACCTTCGGGTGACCATCCTCCAAGGCAGACTTCGGGACAGGCAGCAGTGAAAAGTGGCCAAGCAGAGGCTGATAGCTACGTTCGGTACCCATGGGGATGGCCTCAACCAGGCCCTTGGGCTCATGTCACACTACAGGTGACCCCATTGCACTAACACACACAGGCACTACACCCCCCTCAGTAAGCCCCCCCCCACCACCACACACACACAAACCCACATGCACACATACACATATACGTTTGTGGGGTGAATTTGTACTTGCAGAGTTACATCGTACTTTTCTCAAAAACTGCATGGATCCATATAAGATTCTGTTAATTTATTTTTTTAGGTTAGAATCAGTCTAAACATATGGCACAGACAGCAGCACACTGGGGTGCTAACACCTTCAACACATTATCTGGGCTGACACCAGTTGTTAAAGTTAACCTGAGAATATGACTTTTTTAAAAAGTTTTTGTGATTTACAAATGAAAGAAGTGAAACTAATAAAGTCATTCTCACAGACGAGAGACTTAACAATCAAGTTATTTTCCAAAGTATAATTTCAGTTACATCACACTGTAAATTTTTGCTATAAATTTTGTTTCTTACAATTGTGTACTCCACAACCATCTGATGAAGGAGCAGCGCTCCGAAAGCTAGTGCTTCCAATTAAACCTGTTGGACTAAACCCTGGTGTTGTGTGATTTTTAACTTTGTACACCCCAAACCAACACTGGCATCTCCAAATCATAAAAAAAAACTTGGTTTTCTAAATAGTGCTGTGGAGGAAACGTCTATATTTAAAAATCCTGTCATTGTTTCACAACACACCATTATCTATTGGCTCAAAAAAACACAGAGATACACCATGATCAAGACATTGGGCTTCTCACACCTTTACCTAAATCAAGCAGAATAAAATAAATAAAGCAACAAACTGTGGATGCTGGCGATCTGAAACAAAAAACAGAAATTGCTGGAAAATTCAACAGGTCTAGCAGCACCTGTTAATTCAATACGTCAACTCTGCTTTCTCCCCACAGATGTTTCCAGACCTACTGAGTATCTCCTGCAATTTCTGTTTTTGTTTCAGAACAAAACAAGGGATTGGAGGCAATCACATTACACCGTTAGCACAAGCCAACTTCTGTAGATGTATGATGATTAAGCATATGCTTGCAGCTAAGCAAATGGTACCCCAGCATTAGTGCAGGTGCATTGGGATTGGCTGTGGTGGTGATTAAACCTTTGTTATCCAAATTCTGTTTGGAGTAAATAGAAAAAGAAAATATAGAGAAGATCTTCTGCTGACCAAGTGGTAATGTCACAGCCTTTGAGCCAGGACGCCTGAGTTTGAGTTCCATCCAGTGATATGTAAAAAACATGCCTGAGCAGATTTATGAAAGATATCTACAACAGAATGACAAAGCCCAGAAATTTTAGAGTAGGTCTAGTGGCACCAAAGTAGTCTCCCTAACTCTGACTCAGGAGGCCCAGGTTCAAGTTTCACCTGCCCCCAGATGTACATCATAACATATCTGAATAGGTAGACAACAAGTACTCATGGCTGTTGTGACACAGTTAATTTAACCTGAAGTTAACAGAGTGTTGTGCCTCTGAGAGGATATCTTAACATAGCTGAACAGGCTGAAGAAAACAACTAAAGAGAAGGCCTTCTTGTGGCACCATGTCAATGATAGGCCTGGGTTCAGGTTCCAACATCATGTCTCAAAAGGTTGATTTAAAAATAAAGTAATTGACACTTTGTATATGAGAGAGTTTTGGTGCAGTGTTGGCGTCACTCCCTCTGGACCACTATAACATTTCAGAACAAGTTGATTAAAAACATTTAAAGCTTCACATTCCTGAAAGTTGTAAATGTAAAATGGGAAGTAAAATATGAGTCCTTGTTTTCTGTATTCCCTGGGTGCCAGGTGTAAT
Source organism: Chiloscyllium plagiosum (assembly GCF_004010195.1). NCBI lineage: Eukaryota > Metazoa > Chordata > Chondrichthyes > Orectolobiformes > Hemiscylliidae > Chiloscyllium > Chiloscyllium plagiosum. Next base: position 18,253,562 of record NC_057726.1, on the reverse strand, counting down.
TAAACCTCACTTGTTTTGACTTATATCATAAAATCAAGTTACATTTTTAGCATGCTCACCTTATCAGTGAGAGAGAGATAGAGAGAGGAGGTGAGTTGTGAATGGACAGAGTCAAACAAAAACACATTAAAATATGTCATGCAGTAAGCTGTGAAAAATCGTAAGGTTATATTTCTCTCCAATATTATCCAGAAGCAGATTGAGAAAGTAATGCCTGGCTATTTGCATTGTTTAGACATGTAATTGCCACACGTGGAAGTACTCTATTGAAGTAGCTGCCAGTTTGAAGGAGCAGATCCTTCCATGCTAACTGTACCTTTGCCAGAGTGCGGCGTAAGTCCTGTTTCTATGTGTCTAATCATATTTTCTGTCTCACATCAGTGAATTCATGTCAGCAGAGTGGAAGCTAGTCCAAGCAAATTATTGATCTATGTATTACAATAATAACTGTATTTGTAAAGCATCTTATTATGTAGACATATAGAAAATTATTTCACACATATGAGTTAGTTTTGAAGAGCAGTGTTTGGTTTATCATTAATGTCTTAATTGGTGCATTTGTTTTGCTATTTTAGGCTTATGTCTTTTAAACAGTAGCCTCCTCCCATCATCAATGGCTTGCCTTCAGCAGTCCAGACCATGGAATGTCATCTCTAAAGCTCTGTCCACCTCCCACTACCTTTCTTCCTTTGAGACCATCTTTGATCAATTTGGCTCGATGTCCAGTTTTGTCTGAGTGAAGTGTCCTGGATTGTTATTTTACAGTCATTTTAAATATTATATAATTACAAGTTGTCATTTGTTGAACTGTTCTTTTTACAATTTATTTAATCATACCAGGGAATAGTGTGTGAAATGCTCATTATTTACAAATTTAAAACATTTGATTTTTCATACCTATTAACACTCAAATATAAAATAATTCCCAAACCACTGAATTGCTACAGTGCAGATGAGGGCAATCAGCCCATTATATCTACATCGGTTTTCCCAATGAGCATTTTACTGGGTGCCCTTCTCTTGGCTTCCTCTGTGACCCTGCATTCTTCCATTTCAAGTAACAGGATATCTCCCTTCTGAATGTCTCAACTGAACCTGGTCATGTCACATTCCCAGGCGATCAGTCCAGACCCTAACTTGCTGTGTTAAAAACTCTTTTTTTCTCATATTGCCTTTGCTTATTTTGCCAATTACTTTACATTTCTGCCTGCTCAATGTCGATCTTTTCATAAATAGGAAGAGTTACTCCCCTACATATTCTGTCCAGACACCTCATGAATTTGAATGCGATTATCTGATCTCTTTGCAACTTCTCTTCTCTAACTTCTCCAATTTGTCTTCATTACTAAAGTTATTCATTCTAGGAAACATTCTTATAAATTTATTTTGTTCCTTGTCCTGTGCCTTCACATCCTTCTAAATGTGTGCTGTCCAGGGTGTTTTTTATTCATTTGTGGTATGTGGGTTCCACTGGCTGGCCAGCGTTAACCCTAATTGCCCTTGAGAAGTGGTGAGTTGCCTTCTTGAACTACTTCAGTTCATATGCTATAGAATGACCCATAATGTCCTTATGGAGGGAATTCCAGAACTTTGACCCAGTGACAATGAAGGAACGGCAACATACTTTCAAGCCAGGTTGGGACGGTGAATGGCTTGGAGGGGAACATTTAGGTGGTAATTTTCCCATGTATCTGATCACATTAATTCAAACTAAAATTTGAAATTGTACCCTGTACACCAAGTCTGGGCCATTCATAAATGTCAGGAAGAGCTGGAGTCTCAACACCTCAACACCTTCCGAAGGTCTGAAAAACATCTGTTCCCAATGACTCTAGGTTTCCCATCACTTGTTCAGTTTTGTATCCAAGTTGCCACTGTCCCTTTTATTCCATGCAGTATAACTTGCTCACAAGTTTGTTGTACAACATTTTATCAAATGTCATTTGACATCAACAGTTCATCGGCCCTCTCTTTTGCCTCTTAAAAGGAGTCCAACATTTTAGATGAACACAATTTGTCCTTAACAAATCCACACTGGCTGTCTTTAATTAATGTGAACCTGCCCAGGTAGCCATTACTTTAGTCTTTAAATTATCATCTCCTGAGGTTCCGCAGTACTTGACATAAACTAATTGGCTTATAGGTGCATCCTTTTTTGAACATCTGCAATTCCCCAGTCCTCTGGTTTCACCACAGCATATGAGACAGATTGAAAACCAAACGTTGAAACTTTATTGCTGGAACAGCACAGCAGGTCAGGCAGCATCCAGGGAACAGGAGATTCGACGTTTCGGGCACAGGCCCTTCTTCGGCCTGTGCCCGAAACGTCGAATCTCCTGTTCCCTGGATGCTGCCTGACCTGCTGTGCTGTTCCAGCAATAAAGTTTCAACTTTGATCTCCAGCATCTGCAGACCTCACTTTCTCCTTGAAAACCAAACGTGCCTCATTAACTAGCTACCCCACTCCTATGGTGTCAGTCATGGCTGATTCCAGCCGTATCTTACCACGCACTGTTCCCAGAACAACTTGCTACTCAGTGGATATCCTGAAAGTAACTAGCATCCTTTGTACTCAGGTCATCTTTACAGGTTGTTGTGCAAACAGGCAGGCACTCTCATTCCAGAACCACCCTGAATGATTCTGGAAATTTGCCCCAGACAAGGGGAAGTCATTTTCAAACTTTGCATCCAGGGACTTAACGATCCTGCTGGATGGTGGAAAGAGCCACCATCTTCCCTCCAACACATCACACTCCCTCTATCTCTGCTGCTGCATTCATCTCCCATCATTGTTCATGCTCTACCACTTTCATTATTGCCTGCAACATCTTCCTTCACTGACTTTCAGGCACCGCAAACCTCCTGCATGCACTCTGCGTTGTCTAATCACTCACTTGGGACACCTCCCAATCTGCATTGAAAGTCACAGCTGTGCCATCTACTTTTATCTCCCTTAATACCTGTCCCATTCTCATTCCAAGAGGAAAACAGCCCAAAAAAGGCAGAAAGACTGAAGACAGGTGGTGAGCTGCCTGACTTTCTGCTCTTCAACTTTGATGTGGAGACCATCTGACTGCTTGGTGCCCGATGTCCAACATAGGGGTCTTTCAGAACAAGGGGAGAGCTGACTTTGTGAGGTACCCACTCTGATTTCCATGTTGACTTTTCTCAATGTTTACCTTATTTGACAAGTTTGATAAGATGGCAATATTAAAAAGGTGAGTTGGGCTCAGAATTATGTGCTTCACAAACAGTGATTGCCCTTAGTTGGCAGTAACATACTGTTACCTAGCAAGAAACTCATCATTCTGCCTGTCAAAAGCATAAAAGCTGGAGCGCAATACTCCTGAAGAAGAATCAATTGATTCTTACATATATCTCGCTATAACCCATGTCACTCAAAACCCTATAAGTATCTGCCTTTTGCTTCTGCTGTAATATATTTTTAGATAATTTTGATGGTTTGAAAACTCTTTGGGGATAGGACATTTCATTGAAGGGTCATTTCTACAGGTCTTAAATTTGACTAATTCCCTTGAAAGATGTGAAATTTCTCTTGGTTGAGGTTTTAAGCTGATAATCAGTTTGACTGGTTAGGCTTACCCTGCCTCAGTGCTAAAGATAATAGAACCATGAACAACGTTTTCACTGAAGTCCATGTTGAATTTCCTATTAATTACACAAATATGCCATTAATTGCTTTTGACTTTAATCTTGTCAAATTTTCAGTCAGAATTGCTCAATGAAACCTAACCTGTATAACTTTAATCAGGTGTATTTATAAATTGTATATGGGTGGAATGTGTCATGGAGGAAAATGTGGAAGAACCAGGTGTCTGATGAGGCCTACTCAATGCTCAGGTTAATTTGCTGCATCTTTTTAAACAAATTCTGGGCGTCAAGTTGAAATTCATACTTGGGAGAGGTGACTTTCAAATGAAGAAAGATCACTGCTTGTTAACAACCTTGTCAATTGCGCATCTTGCTTCATTAACATGCTGCCATGTGTCGTGAGCAGAGAGTTCTCAATATTGAAATCAGAGTGGGTACCAATGGATTCTGCTTGCCGCTCACTCCACAGTGCTTCCATGTTGGAAATCATGTACCTTTGGGCCTTGTGCCATCCCATATTCACAAACCTATTTCTAGACTTGTACTGCCAGAATTCATTGGCTAGAAAGTTATCTGGGCCAGTTAGATAAATCCGGTGGCTACAAGAATGGGTTAATTCTTTGCTGAGTAACTCAGCTTCAAACTACTCAATGAATGTTTAACATCTACAAGACACAAGTCAGAAATGTGATGGCGTACTCTCCACTTGTCTGGATAAGGGAAAACCCAACGAAATCTTGACACCATCCAAAGACAAAACAGTCTGCTGTTGGTGTTGGCATCTTTTCCAGCATCTTAAATTTTCACTGCCTGCAGCACCAATACACAGTGGTAATAGTATGTATCACAGACAAAATACACAGCCTCAACTTACCTCAGCTCCTTCAACAGCACCTTCCAAACCTCTACCATCTCGAAGGACAAGGACTGGAAATGCATGGCAACACCATCATTTGAAAGGTTTCCTCCAAGTTCCCCATTCTGACATGGAATGATATCATCTTCTTTACTGTCGCTGGGTCAAAATCCTGGAACTCCTCTCCTTACAGTGCTGTGGTGTGCCTTTGCCACTTGGACAGCAGCAGTTCATAAAGGTGGCTCAGCACCACTTCTCAAGGATTTTTAAGTCAGCCAGCAAACTTTGGCCCAGACAGCAACATCCACATCAAGTGAGAGTGAAAAAACAACATGAAAGCCAGTTTATCAAGCTTATCTCCTTGATGCAGTTACCACATCTTGCACATTAACGTAAATAAAATGTGATAGCTAATACTGAACAATATGGTCACAATGTGTAAACTTTAAAAACATGAATGTACCATATTTTTATTAGTTTTTCAGATATAGTTGTTCAAAACAAAATTAGCAGTTACAGATCATTCTTAATATCCCTTGAGAAGATGGTCGAGCTGTTTATTTTCTGAACTGCTGTTGTCCACCATGTGTGGGTATTCCCATTAGATGTTTGACGGAGGATTCCAAACAAAGTCGGAATGATTTGTAACATCATGGGAAATTATGTTCCTTACACAAGCTGCCTTTGCCTTTTTTGGTAGTGGAAGTCCCTCCTAATGTGACAAAAGCAGTATTTTACATCTCTTTAATATTTTAGTAAAGCTATCTTGACATTCATCTTCAGCTTTGCAACTTATATCCTATTTTCCATTAGACATCCAACCATTAGAGAAAAAGATGTTATTCTTCTATTATTGTATATTCAAAATGATAGGGACAAGGAATCAAGCAACCTTTGATTCCACTGCACGAGCAGAGTATGTTCATACAATACAAACCTGGCAACCTTGTTACAAGACTCATGTAAATGCCTTGTTAACTCAACTCTGTACAAAGGAATGTGCCTTTTGTAAATTTCCACTTACTATAAAGGGTATGGAAATGCATGCCTTACACCTGGACACCAAGTTCTATTACAATGATCTTTAGAAATAAATGCTGGCCTGAATTTTAAATGAATGCAAGGAGTTCTTTGATCTTGGCGGTAGAGTGAACTTAAATGTTAAATTTCATGCAGTTGGTTTTAATGGAGCTTTCTTTTTCATACTTAGTCACAGTTCAAGCTCTAGGAGGTCGAAACAAACTAAGAAAAGGTTGAATTTTTGAATAGCACTGATGGGGATATCAGTTATGTCTCTTGTCATAGTTAAATGAAAAAGTCTTTACTTAAGTGGCAATCTCGGCATTACAAGGATAACACATTATTCTGACCTTCGATGATAAAAATCATTTCACGAGCTTTGCAACTTATTGATAGGTCCAGAGCTTAAATTAATACTTTATAAAATGTTTATGAAGATGCACCATCTTTGCTGCTGGAAAGATAAGCCAGCTTGCAAATGAGCCCAAAGGTATTTAAAATTTCAAGCATGTTTTCTACCGAGTGACCTTGATGACTGCAATCTCACAAATTCAATTGCTTTTCCAACTGAGAATCATTTCCAGTCACTTTCCAATTATGGTGCGCTTTTGAGTCTTCACTTCTGTTGAAAGGATTTTTGTTTTATCTCATAACAATCTGTCAAGTAAATGCGGCTATTCCCACTGACAAAAAGCATGAGTCTGCTGAAGTACTGGAAGATAAGAAGGAACACAACACAAATGCTTAGAAACAATAGTGGTTTTGCTGAGTTTGCTGCAGGAATCCAATTCAAGATTGCTCAGGACTTTTCAGTAGCATTTGTCAATTTGGAACAATTGTGGAACAGGTCTCCAGTCATTGCAGTGATGAAACATACAAATGATGATCCACACTCTGAAAGGATTCAGTTTAAGAATACCTGTGTAGGCCTCTCTGCAATTGCACAAGAACAAGTCTAGCTGATCAAACTATCAGCCAGATAAGAGCTGGATCATGACACTTTATGCGTAGCAATGTCTACCAATAATTTTATTCCAATAATTAAGAAATACACTTTCAAATATAATGCATCAAAGGTTTTGTTGTACAACATTTTCATATATTTTTGACATATATGTATTTGTGATGTTTCCACACTATCCTCTGGCCTTCTAATAACATTTTTTGAAGTCTGATTATACAGCTAGATAAAGCAGAACAATTTTTTTTAATTGGCCATGTGCAGACAGATTTTTGTTTGGCAGATATGGAAAATAGAAACTTACCCAGGAATGTATTTAGAGTCATAGATTCGTAGAGATGTACAGCATGGAAACAGACCCTTTGGTCCAACACGTCCATGCCAACCAGATATCCCAAATTAATCTAGTCCCATTTGCCAGCACTTGGCCCATATCACTCTAAACCACTGCTATTCACGTGCCCTTCCAGATGCCTTTTAAGTGTTGTATAGTACCAGCCTCCACCACTTCATCTGGCATGTCATTCCATACAGGCACCACCATCTGTGTGAAAATGTTGCCTCTTAGGTCCCTTTTAAATCTTGTCTATTTACCCTATCCATGCCCCTCATGATTTTATAAACCTCTATAAGGTGACCCCTCAGCCTCTGATGCTCCAGGGAAAACTATTCAGCCTCTCTCTGTAGCTCAAATCCTCCAACCCCGCCAACATCCTTGCAAATCTTTTCTGAACCCTTTCAACATCCTTATTCCAAAAGTGACCGTAACAATATCCTGTGCAGGCACAACCTGACCTCCCAATTCCTATACTCAATACTCTGACCAATAAAGGAAAACATACTAAACACCTTCTTCACTATCCTATCCATTTGAGACTTTACTTTCAAGGAGCTAAGAACCTGCACCCCAATATCTCTTTGTTCAGCAACAGTCTCCAGGACCTTACCATTAAGTGTATAAGCCCTGCCCTAATTTGCCTTTCCAAAATGCAGCACCTCACATTTATCTAAATTAAACTTCATCTGCCACTCCTCAGCCCATTGGCCCATCTGATCAAGATCCTGTTGTAATCTGAGGTAACCTTCTTCGCTGTCCACTACACCTCCAATTTCAGTGTCATCTGCAAACGTACTAACTATCCTTCCTATATTCACAACCAAATCATTTATATGAATGACAAAAAGCAGTGGAGCTATCACTGATCCTTGTGGCACACCATTGGTCACAGTCCTCCTGTCTGAAAAGCAACCCTCCAACACTACCCTCTGTCCTCTACCTTCCAGCCAGTTCTGTATCCAAATGGCTTGCTGTGCCCCCTTACCCTTTTTAACATATTTGGCAGACCAAGCTATCTAAAGTGTATGGATGGGCACAATGTAAATTGAAGTGCAAAGGGAAAAAAAAAGTGATACTTGGCTTACTGATTCCTAGTTGCGTTCTGCTAGGGCCACTCAGCTCCTGACCTCATTATAGCCTTGGTTCAAATATGGACAAAAGAACTGAATTCCAGAGGAGAGGTGAAAGCCACAGCCATTTAAATTAAAGCTGCTTTTGACTAGATGTTGCATCAAGGAGCCCGAGCAAAACTGGAATCAATGGGTATTGGGGGCAAACTCTTCACTGGTTGGAGTCTTACCTGGCATATAGGAAGATGGTTATGGTAGTTGCAGATCAGTCATCTCAGCTCCAGTACATCTCTGCAGGAGTTCCTCAGGGTAGAATCCTAGGCCCCAAAAATCTTTAACTGCTTCATCAATGACCTTCCCTCCATCATAAGGTCAGAAATGGGGATGTTCATCGAAGATTGCACAATGTTCAGCACCATACATGACTCCTCAGCTGCTATAGCAGTTCAATTGCAAATACAAGTTCTGGACAATATCTGGGGTTGGGCTGACAAGGGGCAAGTCACATTCGCGCCACACAAATGGCAGGCAATGACCATCTCCAATAGCAGACAATCTAATCACTGTTTCATGACATTCAGCAATGTTACCATCACTGAAACTCTCACTATCAACATGCTGGGGCTTAAAATTGACCAGAAGCTCAACTGGACTCACTACATAACCACAACATCTATAAGAGCAGGTCAGAGGCACACAATATTATGTCAAGTAATTCACCTCCTGTGTCCCCAAAGCCTGTCCACCATCTACAAGGCACAAGTCAAGAGTGCGATGGACTACTCCCCACTTGTCTAGCTGAGTTCAACTCCAACAACACTTAAGAAACTTAACACAATCCAGACCAAGGCAACCCATTTGATTGACACCATATCCACATGCATCCACTCCCTGTCCACTGATGCTCAGTAGTAACAGTATGCATTGTCAATAAGATGCACTGTAGAAATTCTCCAAAGATCCTTAGACAGCACCTTTTCAACTCACCACCATTTCCATCTAGAAGGACAGGGCAGCAGGTACAAGGGAACTCCATCACCTGCAAGTTCCCCTCCAAGCATTCAGACTTGGAAATATATTATTTCATTGTCTCTGGGTCTAATATCCTGGAATTCTCTCCTTAAGGGCATTGTGGGTCAAGCAACAGCAGGTGAACTGTAATGATTCAAGAAGGCAGCTGACCAGCACATTCTCAAGGGCACTAGGATGGGGCAATAAATGCTGGCCAGTTAAAAATGTCCACCTTCCATGAGTGAATTTTTTAAAAAGCGTATTAGTAATACTGGTGCTCCATTTTGAAGAATATAAGATGACTTGGACCAGTATAGGTCATTTGGGAGAATTATTGACTTTTCTTCCAGGGGATGCAGAGCGAGTACTTACGTAAAGTTTGATTTGGCTGGATAATGCACAAAACAATACTTTTCACTGTAACTCAGTACATGTGACAATAATAAGGCAAATCCAATCAAATCAAAGTCCCTGGTCAACAGTTGGGAGCGAGCATTGTGTATTCACAGCCAATGTTCAACAAAGGTCAGTGTAAAAAGCGTTGTGAGTTTAATTAAACAGGATCCTGGGAAAGTCCTCTCAGGCTCCACCAGCTGCAAGTTAAAATTGGGTACATTTCTCCGGCAGTTCAGCAGTTTTTTACTTCCTCCTAAAATAAGACATCCTTGAGCCTGCCACAGAACTCTTCAGTTCCTTGACTGACATAAAGCTCCAGTCCAAATAATCTTTGCTGAATACTCTGCATTTAGATCAATGCTCCAGGGCTAGAAATTTAAACTGAGCTATGGCATCACCCAAGTGGTGAAAACTCTGCTTTACGACTCATATCTTCCAAGCAGAAAATTTGGGTTCATGTCTTCAAAAGTTAGAAACAAAGGAATTTTAAATCTAGATGTAAATTTTCTGTTGCATCCATATGTTACTATGTAAGTGGCTATCAACAGTTGATACATTTTACCTCCTCATTAAGCAATTAATTTTATGTTTTTTAATTATTCTTTATTTTTCCTTGAATCAACTTCATGTTTTAGAATATCAATACATAAATTTTTAACCTGCATAAAAGAAATTAGAGACTGTTTGTTTATGATAAATTAGAACTTATGTTCACACAGAGTATTTTCCTGTACTGGTTCATAGAACCTTTATAGTGTGGAACCAGGCCATTCTACAGTCAAGTCCACATTGATTCTTCAAAGAGCATCCTGTCGTGACCCACCCCCTACTCTATCCCTGCAACCTGCATTTCCCATGGCTAAACCTGTCAGACTGCACATCCCTGGACACTATCAGCAATTTAGTATGGTCAATCCACCTAATCTGCACATCTTTGGAGCCTGGGAGTAAACCGGAACAGCCAGGGGAACCCCCATGCAGACACAGGGCCAATGTGCAAACTCCACACAGACAGTCACCCGAGAGTCGAATCAAACCTGGCTCACTGGCGCAGTGAGGCAGCAGTATTAACCATTAAGCCACTGTGCCACCCCTCTGTGGTTGTCTGTATGTATGGAGATATTGGGTGAGGTTCCCTTACCCCTATATTAAAAACACAGATGAACAGATTAAAATCAGCAAAGTTAGAACAACTCAGAGATTAATACTCAATGTGTTTACCCATTCTGTGTGGAGATCCCATAAACGGTATGTGACAGGATGATCTTGTTAATTCTGTCATCCTGTAGCTCAATAAACAATATTTCAACACATTTTCAAATTGAATTCTGAATATGCAGGCTATATTTTCACTTTAAGTATTCATTTTAATTTCCTGTGAGTTTTGTGCAGCAAGGGACGATGGGAATTCCAGAAATAAAATGCTGGTTACTTTAACTCTTGGATTTTAGTTAAAATTGACTGACATTTCACCCAGAACATTATGAAATGGCAAAAAGAAAAATTGTGTAACTGAGAAAAAGAAGGCAGCTGAAAGTTTGCCAAAAGCACTTATTTATGGGAACCTGGAGATCAGATTGTACGTGTCGCCACAGATTTATTGTTGAAAATATCAATTGGGGCACCCAAGCAGGAGTAACAGATGCAGCAGATACATGCAATGCATTTCAAATGAAGCACATAACATGCATTTGAAGTTTAAAACATGTTACTTCAGATATTGGCTCACTTTAAGACTCAACGTTCACTGGGAGGTAACATTGAATACTATAATGCATACTAGCATTTGAGGTTTCATTTGAGTTATTGAGAATGGTTATTGGACTTCTGCAAACATGATACCAGTTCCGTGTAACCCCAATAACACCGAAGGGGAATACTGCTACGTAATTTAGTTTACCTGCTGATTTCTGAAAACAAAAGGAGAAACTCCAGGGGCACATGTTTTATAGGCAGCTTCCCTCAAACCCAATATGATATTGTATGGATGAGACTAATCACTTTCTGGTTGAATCCAGAGTTTTTTTTTATATACAAATAGTATACAAAACAAAGTTACTTTCATCATTTCAACTATTTACAGATTACATGAATATGACCTACTTCACTACGAGATTGTTAGAAGTAGACTAGTGCCACATCTGACACTGACAAACTCATCCTTTACTTTGACAAAATCCCCATGACATCATCCCAGACGCTGGTGCTTACTGCTCTCAAGTATTAACACTTTAAGACCCTCACAAACCTATGTACAATATGTCCCTCAAGTCTTTTTACCCGCATGCTGCTGTTATGGAGTCATGGAGTTGTACAGCACACAGACCCTTCGGTCCAACCAGTCCAAGCCGACCATAATCCCAAACTAAACTAGTCCCCCTGCCTACTCCTGGCCCATATCCCTCTAAACCTTTCCAATTCATGCACTTATCCAAATGTCTTTTAAATGTTGTAATTGCACCCATATCCACCACTTTATCAAGAAATTCATTTCACATGCCCTCTGTTTTAAAAATGTGACCTTCTTCTTGTCTTTTTACAATCTTTCTCCTTTCACCTTAAAAATGTGCCCCCCCCCCCCCCCCCCCATCTTGAAATCCTCCATCCACATACTTCAATAAGGTTGCCTCTCAACTTCCCACATTCCAGTGGAAACAAACCCAGCCTATCCAACTTTACTTTATAACTCAAACCTTCCATACCCTGCAACATCCTGGTAAATCTCTTCCGAACCCGCCCTAGCTTATTAATATCCTTCCTCCAACTCAATGACCAGAATTTGACACAGTATTCCAGAAGAGCCTCACCAATATCCTCAACATGACTTCCCAACACCAATGCTCAAAGCACTGAACAATAAAGACAAATATGCAAAATGTACTTTTAACCACCCTGTCTATATGTAATGTAGACTTCAAAGAATTATACACGTGGTTACTGTTAGACATGCATTCTTATATTTACGGCCCAATCTCACCCAATTTAAGAATGTTATAAATTCAAACACGCTCAGTGTTTTACTATTCATTCCAAATGTGTTCTCTACAGAATTGGAAAAAGGTTAGTTTGTTTGGAATGTCTTTCTGATAGTATGAGATTTGTGGTCTCTTTTGATCTGGAGGGTCATTAATGTCTTGTTTTTTCACAGAGCCTTTAGTGACATTCATCTGTTTTTATAACTGTGGGAGTGGGAAGGGGCAATAATTTTCTTTGCATTATTTTGGATCTTTTCATGTTGTTTATCACTTCCTAATGATGTCTTCTGTGGAATTGTTTCTGCTTCATTTTAATTTTGCATCAGCATAATGTATTCTCATCCTACCTGTAAATCTGTGCTGAAGTAGGTAGAATTATTACTTAAACTTCTTGCATATTTTAGACTTTCTCCATTCTTCTCAACAACTGAATTGTTGCTGAAATTAATTTGCTCACTTGTTTAATCATATTACCTGGGGACACATTCTTGTTTGACATGATGTGCTTTGGTGTTATTAGGATTTCTTCTTTGGAAGGTTAGACATTCTCAAAACGTCGATTCTCCTGCTCCTCAGATACTGCCTGACCTGCTGTGCTTTTCCAGCACCACGCTCTAGACTCTGATCTCCAGCATCTGCAGTCCTCACTTTCACCTATTCTACTAATTACCTCTGCCTCTAACAACAGACTTGAATTTGGATTGATAGTTGTTCACTATGATGTGTGGCAATCTGACTTAATTTAATTGCAAATGTTTGTAAATAACTAGATATCCTCTCCCTGAGTGTCATAGCTGGTTGAGTTGCTGTTTCTTTGCTTAAACTTTCCCTGGAACTTAGTTGCCACTTGGAATCTAATTTTCCATTTCATAGCAGTGGAAAACAATAGACAATAGACAATAGGAGTAGGCCATTCTGCCCTTCAAGCCTGCACCACCATTCATTATGATCATGGCTGATCATCCTCAATCAGTATCCTGTTCCTGCCTTATCTCCATAACCCTTGATTCCACTATCCTTGGGAGCTCTATCCAATTCTTTCTTAAACGAATCCAGAGACTGGGCCTCCACTACCTTCTGGGGCAGAGCATTCCACACACCCGCCAATCTCTGGGTGAAGAAGTTTCTCCTCATCTCTGTCCTAAATGGCCTACCCCTTATTTTTAAGCTGTGTCCTCTGGTTCAGGACTCACCCATCAGCGGAAACATGTTTCCTACCTCCAGAGTGTTTAATCCTTTAATAATCTTATACGTCTCAATCAGATCCCCTCTCAGTCTTCTAAACTCAAGGGTATACAAGCCCAGTTGCTCCAAAACATTTCAGTTAAACCATTCATGTCACAGCTTTCCAGCTCATTCATGTTATGAAAAGTTTTTTTTCATCAAAGGTATTCAGAGAATCCCTACAGTGCAGAAAGAAGCCATTTGGCCCACTGAATCTCACCAACCCTCCAAAGAATATCCCACCCAGACCCAGGTCTACCCTATCCCTGTAACCCCACATTTCCCATGACTAATCCAACTAGCCTGCACATCGGTGGACACTATCTAGCATAGCAAATACACCTAACCACACATCTTTGGACTGTGGGAGGAAATCGGAACATCTGGAGGAAACCCACACAGTAACTGGGAGATGGTTAAAAATCCACACCCGAAGATGTAATCAAACCCAGGTCCTTGGTGCCATGAGGCACCAGTTCTAACCACTGAGCAACTGCGCCTGGTCAAGTGTGGTTGATAAAAACCATTTGATAGATCAATCGAGAGATGCTCTTGTCTTAAACAATATATAGATTATTGCATGATAACAACTCGGTACAGTTATGTTGTAGTGATCGACATTGGGCTGAGGCTTATAATATTGTGGCAAAGTGTCATTTTTATTGAGCTTTATTGAGTGTTTCTTGCCATGAGGCCTCGCAAGTTTTCTTGCACAATGATCCCATTAGCTTATAAATTACCTACTCTACACCTATGGCAGTCCTCTCATCCAATGCTAACTGGATTCTCCCACTCTCTGTAACTGGAAGAATGAGTCTGAAAATGATTAAGAAGTCATACTCCTTGCCATGCAACTCCTGCTTTAAGCCCAACATCAATGTTGTTTCTACCTGACGCATCTCATAAACCTTGGCCATAACATCTTCCCTTTATTATGTCTTGCAAGCACCAGCAGCATGTTTATAAGAGATCAGCATCATGTTTATAAGTGGGAGCACGGTAGCTCAGTGGTTAGCACTGCACGAGGGTCTCAGGTTCAATTCCAGGGTGGCTACCTGTGTGGGGTTTGCACATTCTCCCTTTGCCTGCATGAGTTTCCTTTGGGTGCTCCTCCCAGAGTCCAAAGATGTGCAGGGTAGGTGCATTGGCTATGCTAAATTGCTCATACTATTCAGGGACTTGTGAGTTAGGTGTATTAGTCAGGGTAAATATAGGGTAGGGGGAATAGGTCAGAGTGGGTTATTCTTCGGACGGTCGGTGTGGAGTTGTTGGGACAAAAGGCCTGTTTCCACACTGTAGGGATTCAAATAAAAGAGCAAGTGACTGTTACTGGCACATATCTCCTCCTCCATCCCTGAGGAAGAGACTATGGATCCCACAGAAGGTGCATCAGCAAGACTTCACCAGCTGACATCTCGGTGTCTGTCTTAGCTTTAGTCAGTTCAGGAGCACACCATTACCACGTCTCTGCTGCACAATGAAGAAGAAACGCCCTATGTCGCTGGGACTTGGAGAACTACTTGAGGCAAGCCACCTGCTCAGTCCTTGGCAGGAGATGACTCCAAGGTGTTGGCAACCAGAGACTTCATACAAATGCACAAGCAGACACAGGAGCAGGGGTGAACAGTGCAACAGCCATGCAACTCTCACTTTAACTTTAGGGAGGGTGGTAAAAAAGGAGGGGGGGTGGCGTTGCTAATTAGAAATGGTATAACGGCTGCAGAAAGGCAGTTCGAGGGGGATCTGCCTTTGGAGGTAGTATGGGCTGAAGTCAGAAATAGGAAAGGTGCAGTCACCTTGTTGGGTGTTTACTATAGGCCCCCCAATAGCAGCAGAGATGTGGAGAAACAGATTGGGAAACAAATTTTGGAAAGGTGCAGAAGCCACAGCGTAGTAGTCATGGGCGATTTTAACTTCCCAAATATTGATTGGAAGCTCTTTAGATCAAGTAGATTGGATGGGGCAGTGTTGGCGCAGTGTGTCCAGGAAGCTTTTCTAACTCAGTATGTAGATTGTCCGACCAGAGGGGAGGCCATATTGGATTTGGTACTCGGTAATAACCCGGGACAAGTGATGGGCTTGTTAGTGGGTGAACATTTTGTGGTGACCACAATTCTGCGACTTTAACCTTGGTTATGGAGAGAGATAGGTGCATGCAACAGGGCTAACCCTGTGGCATGCACCTATCCCTCTCCATAACCAAGGTGAAAGTCACAGAATTGTGGTCACCATCACCAAAATGCTCACCCACTAACAAGCCCACCACTTGTCCCGGTTCATTACCGAGTACCAAATCCAATATGGCCTCCCCTCTGGTTGGACAATCTACATACTGCGTTAGAAAAGCTTCCTGGACACACTGCACAAAAACCGCCCCA
>NC_057726.1:18211159-18235782 GCF_004010195.1 Chiloscyllium plagiosum | reverse complement strand
GGGTGACTTGATAGGGGTTTATAAGATGATCAGAGGAATAGGTAGAGTAGACAGTCAGAAACTTTTTCCCCGGGTGCAACTGAGTGTTACAAGGGGACATAAATTTAAGGTGAAGGGTGGAAGATATAGGGGGGATGTCAGGGGTGGGTTCTTTACCCAGAGAGTGGTGGGGGCATGGAATGCGCTGCCTGTGGGAGTGGTAGAGTCAGAATTTTTGGTGACCTTTAAGCGGCAATTGGATAGGTACATGGATGGGTGCTTAAGCTAGGACAAATGTTCGGCACAACATCGTGGGCCGAAGGGGCTGTTCTGTGCTGTATTGTTCTATGTTCTATGTTCTATGTTCTATGTTCTATTTAACCCCACTGCCAATGTAATTTGCACCTTACACATCTTATAAACTTAGCAGAAGTCAGAATGTAATTTTTTTTGTCACAAAATTGTGTTAACAGTATTCCTTGTGTTCTATGTTCTATGTTCTATGTTCTATGTTCTATTTAACCCCACTGCCAATGTAATTTGCACCTTACACATCTTATAAACTTAGCAGAAGTCAGAATGTAATTTTTTTTGTCACAAAATTGTGTTAACATGTATTCCTTGCTATAATTAAGAGTGATAAGCTTGGGGCATTTTCGTTAACACAATAGAAAATGGGGTCATCTTACAAAGTTAATGTTTTGCCTGTCATCTTTTGCATAATCCTCTTCCAATGAATCAGATTAAAATTAGCACTCAAGAACTCTTGCACAATTTTGAATTATTCTGAACCAAAACAGATACAACGAATAATTAGTAACACAAAGCCAGACTTTAAACTATTTCAAAAATAATAGCGTCTGAAATCAAAGTCTCTTCAAGATCATTTAACTATGTCATCGAAAGGAGCATTTATTGATCTAGCGTGGTATCACATGCCAGGACTTCTGAAAATGCGTCTAATTACAGAATTGCTTTCAAACACTAATACAGGTGTATTATGGAAGAACAGTCTTTTCATTTAATGGTTGGATTTGTGAGGTATCAGAATCAGCAAAGGGAGGTTTCTCTAATTTTTGGCGACACCCATATGTGCTTTATTCTACATTTTAATTACATTTAATTGTGATCTCATGATGCATTCACATTTTTTTCTGTTTGCCATTTACTTGGTTAATATTCTTTACCTCTTCCAAATGATACTATTGTGATTTATCCTTTGGAAATTTGTTTCTTGAATGTAAGCTTGAACATTATTGCCTTGGCATTTGACAAGGTTCCCCATGGGAGACTGGTTAGCAAGGTTACATCTCATGGAATACAGGGAGAACTAGCCATTTATATACAGAACTGGCTCAAAGGTAGAAGACAG
Organism: Chiloscyllium plagiosum; assembly: GCF_004010195.1. Classification (NCBI taxonomy): domain Eukaryota; kingdom Metazoa; phylum Chordata; class Chondrichthyes; order Orectolobiformes; family Hemiscylliidae; genus Chiloscyllium; species Chiloscyllium plagiosum. The sequence continues at coordinate 18,234,431 of NC_057726.1, read as the reverse complement.
AGGGTGGTGGTGGAGGGATGTTTTTCAGACTGGAGGCCTGTGACCAGTGGAGGGCCACGGGATCAGTGCAGGGTCCTCTACTTTTTGTCATTTATATAAATGATTTGGATGCGAGCATAAGAGGTACAGTTAATGCAGAGGTGTAGTGGACAGCGAAGAGGGCTACCTCAGATTACAACAGGATCTTGACCAGATGGGCCAATGGGCTGAGAAGTGGCAGATGGAATTTAATTCAGATAAATGCAAGGTGTGGCATTTTGGGAAAGCAAATCTTAGCAGGATTTATACACTTAATGGTAAGGTCCTGGGGAGTGTTGCTGAACAAAGAGACCTTGGAGCATAAGGTTCCTAGCTCCTTGAAAGTGGAGTCGCAGGTAGATAGGATAGTGAAGAAGGCATTTGATATGCTTTCTTAGGGCATAGGTTTAGGGTGAGAGGGGAAAGATATAAAAGAGACCTATGGGGCAACTTTTTCACATGGGTATAGAATGAGCTGCCAGAGGATGTGGTGGAGGCTGGTACAATTGCAACATTTAAGAGGCATTTGGATGGTATATGAATAGGAAGGGTTTGGAGAGATATGGACTGGGTGCTGTTAGGTGGGACTAGATTGGGTTGGGATATCTGGTCGGCATGGACGGGTTGGACCAAAGGGTTTGTTTGCATGCTGTACATCTCTATGACTCTATGAATCTAAATGAGTCTTTTCCAGATTATGATTGTCAGCACTTCTGGTGTTTTCTTGATTTTTTTTGCATTACAAAGTGCATCTGCTACAATCAGTCCTTTAGTAACAATCTTCAGCATTTGCAGCATATCATTTAGGTTCTGCTTTTGATAGAGCCATAAATAGCTCCTAAGAGAGCAAATACCATTGATGACAGAGTTTAATCATCTCCTTTCAACATTTCTAAAGGCAAGTACAACAGTTTAGTTCCTAATTCTTTTGCAGCTTCTTAATTCCAAACTGTGACTAAGTAATTTTCCAACTAATTTATTTATTTTTGCCTCTGAACACACTTGGTATTACTTCTCTAGTCATTGCTTCAAACGCCATAAAATAGCAAATGCTTCTTGTTTGAAAGTAAGATTTCTATTCCACAAGCACCATTCCACACAAGAATAAATTTGTCAAAGACTGGCGAACAATTACTCCATAAGTAATTTTTAAAAGTTCATGCACAGGATGTGAGTTTTGCTGGCTTGACCATTATCTTCGAAGTGGTGGTCAGCTGCCTTTGTAAGCCCTGCTATCCTTTGGGTCGAGGTACACATGCAATCCTGCTTGGAACAGTGTTCCAGAATTTTGACATCATGAAAGTGAAAACGCAATGATAGTCTTCCCTGCCTGGATGATGAGTGACTTACAGGTGATGGTGTTACTGTGTATCTGCTATTCTTGTCCTTCTTGTGGCCCAGTGGTAGTGTCCTTATCCCTAGACTGATAGACCTGGGTTCAAGTCCCACCTGCGCCAGAGGTATGTAGTAACACCTTTGAATAGTTGACAGGAAAGCTAGGTGAAATAATGGTAATTTTTTAAAATCCTGGTCCTTCTTGATGGTAAAGGTCATTGGTTTGGAAAGATGCATGGTGAGTTACTGAGATAGTACACACTGCTCCCACTGTGCATTTGTTTAAAGGGAGTGAGTGCTGAAGTGGTGAATTATTGAAGGTGGCTCTGTGTCATCAATAGCATTGAGTTTCTTAATAATGTTGGAATTGTACAAATCCGGGCAAGTAGAGAGCATTTCTAACTTATGTCTTGGAGATGATGGACAGGCGTTGAAGGATAGGAGGTGATTTACTCATCACAGAATTCAAAGTGTCTGGCCTGCTCTTGTAGCCACAGTTTATGGCTGGTCTATTTTAATCTAGATTAATGGTAACCCTCAGGTGCAAGATTCCATGATGGTAATGCCATTGGATATTAAGGGATAATAGACAGATTCTCTGTTGTTGGAGATGGCACATTGCCTGGCACTTGTGTGCCACGACTGTTACTTCTCACTTGTAGCTCAAGTCTGAATGTGGACAAAGTCTTGCTCATTTGGGCATGGTCTGAAGAGTGATGAATAGCTTGAACTTGTGCAATCTTAAGCAAATATTCCTACATCCATCCTTTATGATAGAGAGAAAGTCATTGAAGAAGCAGCTGAAGTTATCTGGGCCTTGGACACTACTTTAAGGAACTCCTGCAGTGATGTCTGAGGCTTGAGATTATTGATCTCTAATAAATACAATCACATTACATTAATTCCAACTAGAGGAGAGTTTCTTCTTGATTCCCATTCTCTCCAGTTTAGATAGGGCTCCTTGATACATGGTCCAATGCCTTGATATCAAGTTGAGTCACCCTCATTTCACCTCTGGACTGTTTTAGCAAGGTTTAGACTAAAGCTGTATTGAGGCCAGTAACGGAGTGGTCCTAATTGAACCTAAACTGAGCACCAGTGAAAAGGTTATTGCTGACGCATGCTGCTTCATAGCATCATTGATTATATCTTCTATCACTTTGCTGATGATTGAGAGTAAACAGATTATGTTTGACTTTGTCCTGCTTTTTGCTGGTAGGCCATACTTGAGCAAAACAGGAATACCTTCCTGTTAACTGATTTAACAGACTAATACTAAGTGGAATCATCTGCCATATAATGAAACAGAATGATAAATTATCTTTTTTTAAAACATTTTATTAAAATTAGATTAAATTTGATTCCCTACAGTGTGGAAACAGGCCCTTTGGCCCAACACGTCCATACCGACCCTCCAAAGAGTAACCCACCCAGACCCATTTCCCCCTGACTGATGCACCTAACACTACAGGCAATTTAACATGGCCAGTTCACCTGACCTGCACATCTTTGGACTGTGGGAGGAAACTGGAACACCCGGAGGAAACCCACGCAGACACAGGGAGAATGTGCAAACTCCACACAGACAGTTGCCCAAGGCTGGAATTGAACCTGGGACCCTGGTGCTATGAGGCAGCAGTGCTAACCACTATAAGTACAGTGTGGAGCAAGTGGAGCAAAAATCAGCAATTCATTAATACTACAACAATGATATCTTCATTTCTATAGAACCTTTGACATCATAAGATATCCCAGCACTTATTTCAGGAGCTTTACTAAACAGAATTTGACATTGAACCACATATGAGATTATGAGGACAGATGACCAAAATCATGGTCAAAAATGCAGAAGTTAATTCTTTTCCTTCCATGCGGGTTTACATCAAGTCAAATGTTAAATAGCCTTTATATAAATAATAGACTGACTCTAAACCAGAGGAGTATAATGTGTAGTGAGAAAACACTATATTAATCCTATATTTCAAGAGGAAATGTTAAATGGAATTTTAAAAAAATGTGCCTTGGTTTATCTTCATTTGTCACATGGAATGTGATTGTTGTCCGGAACAATTTGGGATGGCCATCCCATGTTGGCCTTGCCATCCTCCAAGGTGTTAGAAATCTCAATTTTGGGAGCTGTTAATGAAAGAGAGTTGGTGAGTAGCTGTTAGTTGCAGATGTCACATACTTATGTTGCCATAAATGGTATTCATTGCTGCCATTATACATTGGTGGTGGAAGAGTAAATGATTAAGGTGAGCATTGAAGAAACAATCAGAACACCCAACCTGTGAAGCCAGACGAGCATTTTTCCTTCCCCTTGCTTTCTCTACAACAAAAACAATGCATGTGTTGGTAATAGTTGCTACTGAGACATAAATAATCACTTGAAGTCCCCACGTGGAGCAGGCTGGGATCCTGGTCTTATTCGAATCAATCAAAGTCAATTCCTGCAAGGGGCCATTAAAATACACATGAACTCCTCATTTATTTAGGCAAGGATCTGTTTCCTCTGTTTCCTGTGTAGCTGCACAGTCTGGATATAAAGTTACCTTTTACCAATATGCTGATGCCTATAAGGTACAGACATGCTCAGGACATTGTGCTCCAGAATTGGTCCTCTTTCACCTTATTTTCTCAGTTGGAAAACAGGTGTGACATGGGAAAATTTCCACTTCACAATCTTCAGGTTACTGTTTCAATACTGTCAGGCTTTCATACATTTTAACGTGCTTAAAATATAACCCAATGAGGAAAAGTGGGATCAAATCAAGGTAATGTTCCTCTCTAGTTGCTTTGCATCAGCTTCAGAAATAATTATCTTCAATTCTAAATTGTTAGAGGGGAAAAGTAATATGTCTTTTACGAGATCAACAGCACACATCCCTCATTTCTATTTTAGCTGTTGAAAAGTTGTTTGATGAATAACATAGCATTGATAATGCGTATATAAAAATGCTAGAAAATGACTGTGTAATTTCCTTCAAATAAATACTTTGAATTGACATTCAAGGTGACCACTACCGCCCTGAATACAGACATCACGCAGTGGCACTAACATTATTTATTGTCACTACACCCAAAAAGAAAAAGAACAGGAATACATTGACAATAAGAAATAATGAATCCATTTAATAGGAAAAGAAATCTGTGCCATTTCCATTCATTGTTTCTCTCACCTCCTTATGAGTTACAGCTACAAATCTGCAATTGTACTGAAGGTGCAGTTATTTCTCACTGAAATGCAAAGGAGTGAGGAGTTATTCATGCCGTTTCAAGTGGGAGTGAAAAGGCTTCCAGTTCCTTTATGCAAAATTAAGCTAGCTAAGCTTCAACAATAAAACAAGCAGAATCTCTTTTTTCGGTCCTCACTCACTCTCTGGCTGAGAAACCTCTCCACATGTACAATTGATGAAAGCAAGGCACTTGGTTAAGCTCACTGAAAAACAGAAATCACACCCACTCAGACTAACAGTTTGTCAAGTTAATTAAAGATGCAGTATTGTCAGCACTGCTACCCATGGAAACAAATTACACCCTGTCTAAAATTAATACATTTCCATCCATAGATACAGCAAGTAAGATTTCACCCACCACTCTTGTGCCATTTCATCCAGCAATGCCTCAATTTTAAAACTTTCATTTCTGTTTTCAAATCTCTCCATGACTACCACTATCTCCCATATGTTAAAGTTATGTATGCACCATATGTTACTATTTTATCATGTTTTGCTGATTCCTGAGCCCTGGATTTTGCCTTTGGGCTTTTGAGCTTGAATGTGGGTCAAATGTTCACACTTTGCCAGAGAACACAGTGTCTCTTCGTGATTTCCACAGCATGGTTACTTAATGACCAGAAGACAGGCTCTCTTTAAGGATATGCAATGTACACAGTGTACTGAATGGCTTACCATCGCCAAAGACCTCTACCTCTGCCATAACTGCTTTCACCATAAAAGACATCAGGTGAAATATAACATCAGTTGAGATGAAGTGAATTTTTAAAGTTGCAATACATCCAGCCAGTTTGAAGAATCATAGCAAAGACAAACTAAAACCATAGTCTGCAATTCTGAAGTTCTGAGTCAAAATGGCTGTGATGTTCTACTTCTCATTTCTCTGAAATGAAAGCTAGATATGAGACAGACTTCATATTTTCCACTCTAATAGCTACATAACTAAATTAAAAATGGCTGAGTAAATAAGAGTAGCAACCTTGTACCAATGCTGGAAAAAGAGCAATATAAGCTGTATTGTAGCCCTGGACCTCATGAAGAATGCAAATGCCAGACTGCCGAAATTTTGAATGATTTAAGACAGAGTAAAGATAAAATTGCCATGGCTTTACCAAGCCATAGGACTGCTCTCTTATTAGAGAGGAATAGTGGTCACCATACCACATGATACCAGTTTACAGTCCAATGGGTTTATTTGAAATCACACAAACTTTTGGAGCGGAGCCCCTTTGTCAGGTGTAGTGAGAGAGCACCACACACAGACCCAGAGTTCATAGGCAGAGAGATCAAAGAGCGAAGTGTCAGATAATATGTCTCTGCAGGTGACCAAGAGTGTTGGATGGTGTATAAAGTGCTTATAAAATCAATGTCATTGCTGTGTTGTTATGACAATCAGGCAGAGCAACAGGAATATAGAAAATGTGACATCTCAGGTCAGACACTAAATTGTAGGTGCGAATCTGTCTCAGAGTCTTAACTTGGAAATGTTTGTTTATTTGCAGATACGTTCTATTTTGTTCAAAAAACACAATTTACCGTCATTAGTTAGTCAATGTGATATCTTATAAATTCCAACTTTCGGAATAAAAACAGCCTGATTCCAGATTAAAACTCTGAGACAAATTCTGAACAAAGCCTCACCCATACAATTCAGTGTCTGACCTGAGATATCACCTTTTGTATATTCCTATTGCTCTGCCTGATTCTCATGACAGCAAAGCAGTGACATTGACTTTATAAACACTTTACACACCATCTAACACTCTTGGTCACCTGCAGAGATATATTATCTGACACTCCACTCACACCGATTGTATGATCTTTCAATCACTCTGCACGTAACTTCTAGGTCTGTGTGCACTGCTCTCTCACTGCAACTAAGGAAGGGGCTGCACTCCAAAAACATGTACAATTTCAAATAAACCTGTTGGACTATAACCTGGTATTGTGTGATTTTTAACTCAACTCCCACCCATAGCTTCCAACCTCGTGGTCCGGGAACCCTGCACCACCCAATTCTGCCTCCTTCCCAAGATCCACAAGCCTGACCACCCTGGCCGATCCATTGTCTCAGCGTGCTCCTGCCCCACCGAACTCATCTCTACCTACCTTGATACTGTGCTATCCCCCCTAGTCCAGGAACTCCCCACATACATAGGAGACACCACTCACGCCCTCCACCTCCTCCTCCAAGACTTCCGTTTCCCCGGCCCCCAACGCCTCATCTTCACCATGGAAATCAATCTCTCTACACCTCCATCCACCATGACCAGGGCCTCTAAACCCTCCATTTCTTCCTCTCCCAATATCCCCAACAGTACCCTTCCACTGACACTCTCATTCATTTGGCTGAACTGGTCCTCACCCTTAACAATTTCTCTTTTGAATCCTCCCACTTCCTCCAGATCAAAGGGGTAGCCATGGGCACCCGTATGGGCCCCAGCTATGCCTGTCTCTTTGTCGGCTACGTACAACAGCCCATCTTCCGTAGTTACACCGACACCACTCCCCACCTCTTCCTCTGCTACATTGATGACTGCATCGGCACCATCTCATGCTTCCGTGAGGAGGTTGAACAGTTCATCAACTTCACCAACACATTCCACCCTGACCTTAAATTCACCAGGACCATCCCTGATATCTCCCTCCCCTTCCTGGACCTTTCCATCTCCATTAATGACAACCGACTTGACACTGACATTTTTTACAAACCCATCGATTCCCACAGCTACCTGGATTACACCTCTTCCCACCTACCTTCTACAAATATGCCATCCTGTATTCCCAATTCCTCTGCCTCTGCCATATCTGCTCCCAGGAGGATCAGTTCCACCACAGAACACACCAGATGGCCTCCTTTTTAGAGACCACAATTTCCCTTCCCACGTGGTTGAAGATGCCCTCTAACATATCTCATTCACATCCTGCACGTCCTCCCTCAAACCCCACCCTTCCAAGCAGGGGACAGAACCTCCCTGGTCCTCGCCTTCAACACTACCAACCCTCTCAAAAACTACATCATCAGATCACATTTCCACCACCTCCAAATGGACCCCACCACCAGAGATATATTTCCCTCCCCACCACCTGCTTTCCGCAAAGACGGTTCCCTCCATGACTACCTGGTCAGGTCCACGCCCCCCAACAACCCACCCTCCCATCCTGGCACCCTCCCCTGCCACCCCAGGAATTGCAAAACCTGCACCCACACCTCCATCAAAGGCCTCAAAGGAGCCTTCCACATCCATCAAAGTTTCACCTGCACATCCACCAAAGTCATTTATTGTATCTGTTGCTCCCGATGCAGTCTCCTCTACATTGGGGAGACTGGACACCTCCTCGTAGAGCACTTTAAGGAACATCTCCGGGACACCCACACCAATCAACCCCACCACCCTGTGGCCCAACATTTCAACTCTCCCTCCCATTCTGCCGAGGACATGCAGATCCTGGGCCTCCTCCACCGCCATGCCTCACCACCAATGCCTGGAGGAAGAACGCCTCATCTTCCGCCTTGGAACACTTCAACCCCAGGGCATCAATGTGGACTTCACTAATTTCCTCATTTCCCCATCCCCCACCTTACCCGAGATCCAACCTTCCAGCTCAGCACCTCTCCCTCCTGGAGGCTCCCTGCCTCCATTCCAGATGAAGGGCTTTTGCAGCTCCTCAGATGCTGCCTGACCTTTTCCAGGACCACTCTAAGCTAAACTCTAGTTTCCAGCATCTGCAGTCCTCATTTTTGCCCAGTACAGTAATTGAACCCATTCTGTTGGTATCACTACATTGCAAAAATGATCTCAAAAGAGATAGCATCTTCTTTGATATCGTGATCCTGCTGATTGAGAGATATAAAGCTTGCTCTCAAGAAAGTTGTTGACATGTGCAGAAACTCTGACATTGTCAGTCATCAGATACATATTAATGGGAAACGAACTTGCATTAAGCTGAGAGACAATCCAGATGGAACAACAGCAATGCTACTGAAGAAGGGAAAGAAAGTTTACAAAATGCCCAGCAGAGAAAGAAATGTCAGAGTACATGATGAGTATATTTAATGCCATGCAAAAGAAATAAAAGCATGTCCATCAGGGGGAAATAGTTCTCTAACTGCAAGAAGTGGAATCTCATTTCACAGAAGTGTTTAGCCAGAAAGGAATAAAGCAAATATATAAAAATGGCTGCTGAAGAGATGTCAGCTATTGATTGGCATCAGTGTATTTAAAGATAGTAAATGGTTTATGGCTATTAGAATAATGACTGTAGAAAGTGGGCATCAAGTTTTTAACATGTTGTTGGGTAACTGTAGTACAAACAAATGAGTCTTTCTTACACTTTTCATTATTGATAGAGGCATGTTTAGGAGGACTCCTTTAGTACTTTCTTCTCTCAAGATCCAGTTCCATGTAATTTGATATCAGCTGACATCAATGATGACGTGTTGATATTTGCATAATAACAATTAACCCCTAATGCTACAGTGTAGGAAGGGGCCATTTGGCCCTTTGAGTCTGCATCAATCTTCCAAAGAACATCCCACTCTATCCCTGTAACCCCCATTTACCATGGCTAATCCATCTAGCCTGCATATCCCTGGACACCATGGGCAATTTATCATAGCCAACTCACCTAACCTGCACATCTTTGGACTGTGGGAGGAACCAGAGCACCTGAAAGAAACCCGCACAGACACAGGGAGAATTTGCAAACTCCATACAGACAGGCGTCCAGGACTGGAATCAAATCTGGATCTCTGGCACTATGAAGCAACAGTGTTCAGCACTGTGCCACCGTGGAGGTATCCTTGATAAGGTATCCTGCAGTTGCAGTAGCACCTAAACAGGTTGGGAAGTCTATACACCTGCCTGGAGCACTGCCTGTTCTGGACTATTATTAGGTCACCTCAAAAAGATTAGAGTGACCTCATGTCCTGCATGCGCCTCACAAATTCCAGTTGACCTTTTTATATTTTTTAGTCAATTTCTTCAGTCATGCTGTAACATACATTTGGGGCATATGGACTTGGGCTTGGGCCTGGACTTCAGGCCCAAAGATAGGCCCACTACCACACTGCCACAAAACCTTCTCAATTAATCTCCTGCAATTGGCCTTAAATTGGATTAATTACCTGGAATAGGTACTTGTTGTGTATGAATGGGTAGCTATTGTTTCCACACCTGTATCAGGAAAATGGCTGCAGGGCAGTATGGAACAAGGGAACCGACACACAGGCCAGGTGTTATTTTCAGATGCACCATCTTACCTCCATAACCAGATCTGGCAAGGCCTAAAGATAGGCCCACTACCACACTGCCACAAAACCTTCTCAATTATTCTCCTGCAATTGGCCTTAAATTGGATTAATTACCTGGAATAGGTACTTGTTGTGTATGAATGGGTAGCTATTGTTTCCACACCTGTATCAGGAAAATGGCTGCAGGGCAGTATGGAACAAGGGAACCGACACACAGGCCAGGTGTTATTTTCAGATGCACCATCTTACCTCCACAACCAGATCTGGCAAGGCCTAAAGATAAAGCCTGATATGATCAAATAAACAGAGCATCCTGTTTGAAGATTTTTTTTATTTGTTAAATTTTTATGTAGCAACATCTGAAGATTTTAACTATCCCTCTCTTTGGAGTATTTGACACTAAAAGCCTTTACTGGACTGCTTTTACTGACAGGCCATCTGGTATAGTTTGGGAAAGAAAATCACTTGGCCGTGTATTTCAATGGAGGCCTTTGTTAATGCTTCCTCAAACATTACTTCTATGTTAATCAGAATGTTTGACTGAGTTTCAAATTCCACAATTATCCAAGTAGGGGTTCTGTGTTCACAATTTGATTGACAGGTTAAAAAGGCTATTAAAGGATTAGATGACTTTATATTAAGAAAATAATAGTATTCTTGATTTTGTCTCTAGTTTATGAATTTAGATCTAAATATATAAAGAAAGTCCAACAAATATGTTGTGTGAATTTCATAACTACTATTTGCACTGATTTTGTTTTAGAAAGTGTATGACTTAGCTCAGCCAGGTGAATAGCTTAGCCATATACAACACGTTCATAAAATCTTTGTGTAACTTTCAACTTTAATAACTGTGGATGTAGCATGATAGAAATTTAATCGAGTCCGTATGTGGTACATTTTTTTTGAAAACAAGAAGCACATTTTCTTCTTCCAGCTTTTATGGATTTCAATTCTGCTAGCTAAGTTCACCTTTTCTTCAGTTGTCATCATTTTCAATCAGGAAAACATCAACACAGCAATAACAATAAATATAGCACTAAAAGGCTTCATGACTTATGCCTTCAAATAGTATTCCCAGTCTGCTTCTGTCATTTGTACGTCCAAATCTATTAGTCTTTAAAGTTGCCTCAGAAATTTATTAACAACCTGAATATGAATGGTGTCCAAAGTGCTTTCTTGTTTGAATAGTTGATTGTTTTTGTACAGAACCCAACAGCGTTTGATTGAAGTCCTTTGGAAAAGGAAATTGGATGTGGGGCAAAATCACCTGTTTGTTCCATTTCCCAGACAAAGTTCACCGCCAGCATCACTGACAAGGAAACATCACTTCATTACTATACCAATACATCACTCAGCAAAATACACTCAAGTCTTGGAGTGAGATTTCATCCTGTATCACAGATGTGAGAGTGGCACTAACTCACTCAAAAGAAGAATTAAAGGAATGTCTGCAGGGGGGAAAAAAAAGCTAAACTGACTGATAAGACCGTGGAGTGAAAGGTAGGGATGGAAAAAGTAACAAAAAGTATCTGATAAGCATCCAAGGCCATTGGAATATCCTCTGGCAATCAAGTATTTATGAGAGTTGACACTTATTTTCATGGGAGGACCATCTGTCAGTGAATCTGATATCTGGGACAATTGCTTGAAACTATTTTCGTTGAATTATGTAAAATTTTCTTTGTGAGTTAATCTCAATTACATCATAAATGCATAATGGTAGATTTGCTAAATACGACCGATTAGCAAGATTATGTCTTGGTGCAATTCAGCACTGCTGGCACCGTGATCCAGTGTAAGACACAGAATCCATGTAAAGTAACAAACTTTAAAGTTACATGATTAGTGTTTCAAAGTGTGCAGTCTGTCTACTAGAGCTCTCTGTCCTCTTATTTAAATGGTTGAACACCCTTACTGGTCTCCAATACAATAAAATTACACACAATTAAAATATGCTTGCAAAGGTCATGGTTCATTACTCCGGGTTGCTGAGCAACCATGGTTTTTTCACTATATTGCACTTTTTTAGCTTAAGGAGTTCATTTTTGCGACTGGTAAAATTTCTAGGTCAATAGCAAAAATTTACTCGGGTCAGCTGAAGCGTATCAGACTGCAGAACACTGACGCCACACCAGACTGGAGCCATGCCAGCAGTTAAAACGAAATACATGATTGGCCCAAATTACATTATAAAGATACTAAAATCAATCTTATTGGCTGTGAGTGTAAACTGAGCCCTTTGTAGTTATCGCCCTGTTTAAAGTTTCTGCCAGTGAATAAAAACCTTGAAGTGTGTATGCGATTGTAATTGTGGTGTAAATTTCTTCAGGCTGGCCACCCATGTGTGACCTGGGCACACTGCTCTCATGTCACAAACTTAAAACTTAAACAACAATTGTCTGCACCCTACCATTTTTCAAAGTATGAAGGTGAATTCCTCCTTACTTAGCTTCTAAAATTGTGGAGTTATTGCTCCTTGTCTGTAACTCTTGTGTGTTTGTCTTGAATATTTTTACTTAACATATGAATGTGTATACTCCTCCTAATTGCAGTTTACAATGGTTGATTAGTGCTGTAGGGATTACTCTTTGTTCTTCAGAAACCCTTCATTACTCACAATTATCTCAATGATCCAGCCAGAACATAATGCTGCAGGTTCATTTCTCTTCTCATATAGGCTGGTGTCATGCAGTATATTTTATACACTGATAATCTGTTGAACATTAAAGAAACCTTCGCATCTAAAATGAGATTGATTTCATTCTGAGGAAATAAAATGCAAAACAGTGCAAGAATAAGGAACTGAGTTAGCCTCCTTTTATGTTACACATTTCAGTTTCATTGCTATTATAAATTCAACATGATCTTTTGTTTATAATCTGTGCAGGACCTCAATAAAACTCTGTATCTTTTTTTAATTGTTGGAGTTTTGAATATGATATTTCAGCAGTTATGATATATGTACAGAGCAAGATATGTGATGAAATATAAGATAAAGCAGGGCATTAGTTGACAGAATTCTAGGGTCAGATCTTGAATGTTTATTAAGAGAGAACTTTTAACTATCTAAAAGATTATTTATGAGCTCTGTGTAATAAGTGCTTTCTGATTAGACCACATCACAAAGGGATTTTTTTAAAGCTGCTCTTCTTGTTTAGTATAAGGAAGAATGATTACTTATCACTCTGAAACCTGTATCCACTAGATTTGTGACTTTTTGATAATATTGCAGCCGTTGGCCTGAGCTCCAAATATTGAGGATAATTTTCACCATCACCCACAGAGAGCAGTGAAATGGCAACAGTGGGTGGTGTGCCCCCACCCTACTTTACCCCCAAACCCTTTACTCAATATAGGGCACAAGTGTTGTTTTACGCTGATGTACTCACTAGCTTGAAAATCAAGTGGTTTCCATCATGGGTAAGGGATCCATTTGGCCAGTTTATTATTCAAGCAGTGGAAGTGAAAATCAATCTCTAGAAAGCATGTGGGATTTGCTGCAGGATAGCACACTGCCCCAAGTGACTCACTCACTTTCTCATCAGCTAGAGGTGATAGAAATCCAGAATTAAACTTCAGGAACTTTACAAATGCATGGTAGTGTTACTGCCGTTTGTTTTGAGTATGGGCATGATAAAGAACTTCACTTTCCAATGAGATTCATAAGGGATTCATTTACCACACGCATGTGTGTTTTCCCCTCTCATAAAAAGCAGCATGCCATATCTTGTCAGTAATGAAAAGCATACGGAAACTTCAAAACAAGTCCTGGACTAATTTGTTGAACAAGCAATAACTCCATGAAACCCTCAGGTGGGATTTTTATGCACAGTGCTGTTTTAAAGTCCACAGGTTTGGCTAGTCACTATTTTGTACAAATAAGTAAAGCATGCAAGGCATGTATTTGAACCTCAAAATTGCAACTGAATTGATTGTATATTCTTGGAACCGAACATATTAGAAGGTGCCTCCTTCCTGAAACTTGTTGGCATCTGCCCATCTATGGGTATTGCCCAAAATTGTCAACTCTGTAGTGCCAATACAATACAAATGCAGTGATCTGATACTGTTTACATTAGAGGAAGACTCTTGAAGAGCCCAACTTAAAAGAAATGAATACTGTTTATAAGAAAGTCTGGAAAGGCTGGGACGTCTTTCATTGGAGCTTAGGAGGTTGAGAAGCAACTTTATAGAAGTTCGTAACATAATGAGGGGTATAGATAGTGTTAATGGTAGCTATCTTTTCTGTAGGATGGGGAATTTCAAAACTAGGAGGGCACATTTTTAAGGTGAGAGGAGAGAGATTTACAAAGAGACAAGTGGAGCAAATTTTCTAAACAGAGGGTGGTTCACATGTGGAAGGAACTTACTGAGGAAGTGGTGGGTGCAGGTACAATGTTTAAAAGACATTTGGATAAGTACATGAATGGGAAAGATTTGGAGAGGTATAGCCCAGGAGCAGGCAAGTGGGATTAGCTTTGTTTGAATTATGTTCGGTATGGATTGGTTGGATTGAAGGGTCTGACTTCATGTTCTATGACTCAATGACTTTGACAATGTTTTAAATTACAGACTGTTTCTTATTAAATACCAGATGAGGATTATCAAATGCTGAACAGCAGTTGTATTTTTTTCTTGTAACTTCTTCTTGTAATGCTTAATAAGTTTGTTGATAATCAAAGGCTAAATCAAAGGTTCATGTGTTATTTGGAGAAAGTGAGGTCTGCAGATGCTGGAAAGTCAGAGTTGATAAAGTGTGCCGCTGGAGAAGCACAGCAGGTCAGGCAGCAAACGAGGAGCAGGAGAATCGACGATTCAGGCACAACCCTTCTTCAGGACTGGCCTGCTGTGTTTTCCCAGTGCCACACTTTATCTACACTATCTTGTTACTTTCAAAGATAGAACCAGTAATTAAATTAATCTAAAAACGATTGTCTGCTTGTTATCATGACCATGCTAACATACCAGAGCTAATGAAAATATTCTCAATGACATAGGGAGCAAGGATTCATGCATAAGGGTAGTCAGAACAAATTGAATAAAATGCTAATTTTTAATGGATCAGTAGTTGTGAGAAAAAATTCTTTTGAGATGGAAAACAGTGAAAAGCAGCCACGGATGAGAAGAGTAGGAGCAGTAATAAATTAGCGGTAACAGAAACAGAAATTACTGGAGAAACTCAGCACCTATGTAGAGGGAACGGTGTTAATGTTTTAAGTCAAGTGACCCTTCTTCAGAATAAGTTATCGGTATTTGTTGAACCTGCAGAGTAAGAGCATCAAGGAAAACAACTCAAGTTCTACCTATTCCAGAGGAGTGTCCAGCATGTGGGAACAGGTTGATTTAAAAAATTCTGAAAATGAATTAAAACAATTTACCAGGAAAATCTGGCAAACCTGACAGCAGTGCCCAAACCCACACAAGGGTTAGGGGTCACCAAAAACATATATAAAAATCTCATATTGAACGGATAGGCCCATTAATGAGTTCCTGAATGAGCTTAAGCACAACATTCCCTCTAAACCATGTGGCTGTGTACTTTTGGTAGCTGCTCTGAGGACCCGCACATGGTGATCACAGCACTGACTTCTAGTTTCCGATGTTGTTGTGTACAGACCTCAAGGGTCTGCAATGAAGAAAGAAAATATGAAGAACACTGTTAAAGGATTACATTGTACTCCCCTCATCCTGAGCACATCAAAATATTCAATCAAGTTATTTAGGTGCCATTTAATTTTTTCAAAAATCCATGCTGGTTGTGCCTTAATTAATCCACAAGTGAGTGTTAGGTTTGTATTGGATACCTGTTTCTAAAGTCTCCCACTACTATGATTAAACTGACTGTACTGGAGTTCATATTCATAGTATCCCTTCAGTGTGGAAACAGGCCATTTGGCCCAACAAGTCCACACCGACCCTCCAAAGAGTATCCCAACCAGACCCATTCCCCTACCCTATTAACCTACACATACCTGAGCACTACACATACCTGGCCAATTCACCTAACCTGCACAACTTTGGATTGTGGGAGGAAACTGGAGCACCCGGAGGAAACCCACGCAAACAGTGGGAGAATGTGCAAATTCCACACAGACAGTCGCCTGAGGCTAGAATCAACCTGGGTCCCTGGTGCTATGAGGCAGCAATGCTAACCACTGAGCCACCATGCTGCCCTAACATATAGGAACAGGTTGATTAAAACATTTCTGAAAATGAATCAAAGCAATTTACCAGGTTGCTGGGCTTTTCTTGCACATTTCTAGAGCAAAGATTGAATCATTTGCAATTCTTCCAATTCTCTAATACCACCCTTGCATCTAAGGAGGATTGGATGGTTAAAGTCAGGACCCCAGCAATTCCATCATTTCTCGCTCTGTCTTCTTGATGCATCTGACCTAGCTCTCGTGATTTCTCATCTTTAAGTAAAGCAAGCCTTTTTAATACCTTTTCTTTATTAATTTTTAGGCCATGCAGGGTCTCAAGTACCCCCTCTTTTGCAATGACTTTGGCAGCATCTTCTACCTTGGTAATGTGGTCAAGTGACCATGGGCACATTCGAAGTTGACCCACACCTGAGAAATAAGGCTGACAGAAAATTGGCCAAATTAAGTTGAACAGTTGCCAGCAGCTATCGGATACAGAGAACAATGGAAACCCAAGATCAAAGACGTCACAAACGTTCAGGAAGAACCAGCTACAACCAGCCCGGTCAAACTTCCAGGCATCTTGATGTCCAGAAAATGTTGAGGCCATGCACTTTACATCTCTCCAGCATGGCATCAGTGAAGAACATTGGCAAAATCCCATTGGATACTTTGAATGCCGACCATGATGCCACTGGCCAAAGGCCACAGAACATTCTGGAAGGTCAGGGATAAGAAGACACACCTGGGAGGCATCTCTTTCTGTGTAGACTGGACTTGGCGCAGTAGTGGAGTCCCAACCACCTGGAGAAAGAGAGAGAGTGAGAGAAAGCAAGCGTGAGATAGAGAGAGAGAGGGAGAGAAGATCTACATTGACCTGCAAGACCCATATTTATGGGAGAAAGCTAGCCCGATGTTGGAGAAGAAGGGGATTCTAATAGCCCAGCTCAAACAAATGGATTATTGTGGACAATATCCTTTCTCAGTCAAATACAGTTAGACAGAGAGACAAATATTGTCAGAATTTAGGAAATGCTTACTTTGTGTTTTTAGAAGCAATATTTTGTTAATCAAATCAAGTTTAACCACAGACTGAATTCTCCGTCCTTTGTCCTCCTCATCATCAAGAATGCTTGGGTAAACTGTTTTTAACAAGCAAATTGATTAACGTATCCAAAGCATAGACAATAGTTAATATGGATGCAAAATATTAATTTGGTCCTAATTGGCTTCACACCTCATTTTATTATCCTTGCAATATTTATATGCCTGTAGAAAATGTTTGGATTCTTTTTTATCTTCACAATTTCCAAAATGTACTTCATTCAGAATCTTGCACCTGTCAGAGAGAGGAAATTCTCCATTCATCAATCAGTAGTGAATTTGAATTCAAGTTAGTGAGTTAGAAGACAAATAACTTTATTCACACTAAAAAGTGTTAAAAATATGTTTTGATCAAAACAAGTGGTTACTTAACATCAGTAATTCGAGTTATTACTTAGATGAAAATTGTTAAAGGCGGAGTGCTGGAGTCAACATATTGTGCACACTCCTGCAATACAACATAACCAAGCATTTGATTGAGTAAGGTCTGTTCTAATCTGGCTTTATTATACATAGTTGGTGCCTAATTTACCCATTACAAAAATAGGTCTTTGATTCATTCAACACAAAGCAGAAAGCAGAGAAAGGCAAGGGTTTTAGATTACCCTAGCAAAGGCTGACTGATATATTGAATCATACCCTTCTGTGTTCTGAGATTCTACGATTTTGCATATAATGGAGCCCCTTTTGGTGAAGATTTTTATTGGTACAAGATCTCCCCGCTGCTTTTTCTGTGATGCACTCAAAAAGCAGAATGAATTACGTTTATCATGACCTTGGGACATCTCACAAGTGTTTTGCAATAATGATGCACATCTGACATGCAATTGTTAATGTAATGTCTGAAACAGGCAGCCAATTTACATGTAGAAAGCTCCCACGGACAGCAATAAAATAAATCATCAGATTATCAGCTTTAGGCATTTGTTGAGGTATAGACATTGGCCAGAACACAAGATCAACCCTCCCTGTTTTCTTTGAAATAGTGCCTTAGGATCTTTTATATTGAATTGATGTCTCAAATAAATGTTTGAAATGTTTTTTAAGCATTATCTCACTTAAGACATACATTGTGCCAGTCTTAAAGGAGATGCAATCTTTCTGGTAAGTAATTTTAACAAAATTGTGAGTCCTTAATGATTGACTATGATGAACATACAATAATTTTAGTTAATATAACAAGCACAATAAGGAATGTTATCCTCCTGATCTTCCAATCTCATATATGTATTTGGACGAGTAGAAATTTTAGTATGGATTTAATGCAGCCTGTAGCAGGAAACATCATTTAATCATATGAGGAGCAACACATCAATATTCTGCTGTGGGCGAAAGCCACCAGTATTGTATTGGAGGCAGGAATGAATGTGCCCAAAATGGAACCACGTCACTTCACAATAAGTTGTCAACTCAGGTCATTATTGGGTCAATTGACCCCAATTAACCCTGGGATCACCAGAATTTTGTTGTGGTGCAGCGATTACTGTGAGTGGCATGGTTTTCCCATACCTTTAGGCAGCCTCAAGGTAAATCAAGTTACATTTGCCTGTGGCCTTCTTGGGGTATCCTTCTTTCATGCCAAAAGGGACCTAATATCATGCAATGTAGATAGATAGAATTTTAATGAATAAGGGAATCAAGGGTTGTGGGGAAAAAGGCAGGAGAGTAGACTTATGGATTATCAGACCAGCCATGATCACTTTCAGTGGCAGAGCTGATTTGGATGAGCTGATAACTCTACTCTGTCCGTATGTCTGATGGCCTGCCTTCTCCCCAGGTTCATTAGTGGCAGCAGTCTCTGGTGTTAGTGACTCTGCCTGCAATGGGCAACTCCTGGCTTCTGATGGATTGAAGTCCCTCAGCAGATGGGATTTCTGCCCCTGAGGACCTGAAATATCCCAATGCTGGCCTGAACAGGTACAGAGTTCAGGTGAGTTGGGTCAGGAGGCAACAGGGCTAATCAGGCAGCCAGGGGACATAATTGAGAAGGCAAGAGAGAGCTTTCCCATGGGGCAGTCTGTGGCATTGGCAGGAAGTGCTGTGTGGAACCCTCCATGGGATGAAGGTTACTTAAGAGGAACCTCACCCAAACCCACAGGCAGGTTGTCAGGGTGTCCCCCATATGATACAGACACACCCACAGGATGTTAATGGTTGTATCACATTGAAAATAAAAACATACAATGTGGCAAAGATGGTTTGTAAACCAAAAGACTGGGCAAGTTTAAAAAGTCAACAATAGATGACCAAGAAAATAATAGAGGAAGAAAATAAAGTATGAGGGCAAACCAGCAGGATGGACAGTAAGAGCTTCTTTAAATACAAAAAAAGGAAGACAGATGTAAAAGTGAACATAGATCTTGGAGAAAGAGGCTAGTGAAATAATAATAAGAAACCATGATATGGCAGGGGGAATTGAACAATTACTTTGCATCAGTTTTCATGGGAGAAGACATGAACAGAATTCCGAAACTAATAAATAATCAATGGCTGAAGTAAGGGAGATCATACACACAATATATATCTCTGGTGAAAATGTACAAGGGACATTAATTGACTGAAAGTTAATGAGTCCACTAGAACTGAGAAGTTGCATCCTAGGAATTTAAAGGAAGTAGTTACAGAGATATGGATGCACTGGGAGTAATCTTCCAAGAATTCTTAGTTTCTGGTAAATTCCAAGAGGATTCAAAGCGACCAATGTAACAAACTTATCAAAAAGGTAGGCAGACAGATGATAGATAATTATAGAAGACAGAAGCCATTTTTTTACAAAGTGTAAGTCACATTAAATGTGTTGAAACGACTCTTGCTGAATGGCTGAGAGTATTTTCACATGAAACTTGCTGGATTAACTGCTGTTAGACCGTCAGAAATAGAAACAAGAGTAACCCATTGGGCCCTTTGAACATTCTCCACCATTCAATAGGATCATTGCTGATCGGATAACATTCTTCAAGTCCACATTCTGTGTTTTCCCTGTAACCCTTGAATACCCAATGATTAAAAATATACCTATCTCAGTCTTAAATATACTTATGTATCATTTCTGATTTCCACTCCATCTTACCACATGGCATTCCTGGAATAACACACCACTCACTGGATACTCTGGAATTCACCAGTATCCCTGATAAAGGCATCATGTTTTAAAAGGCAGTTGGGCACCTAGGCAAGAGCTGCCCTGCACAATTTCTGACATTTGCACCAGAAATGGCAGGTGGAGGGAAACTGGTGTCCCACTTTGCAAGGAGAACTCTGGAGTTCCTGCTGGATAGGTTGGGACTTACTGTTCCTTCAGGACAAGCGGTGCAGGTCTGATACCAGACTGTACCAGCCTGGTATAAGTTGCCATCTAGGTTAAAGCAGTCTCAGCCATCTGGAGGAATGCCCAGCACCATAGATAAAAAAGTCCATGATTTTCTTCACTCCATTGGAACAAGGTCCATCATCTTCTCTCGGATACCTCACATACAACAACTTTATGCAATTTTACCCACTTCCCACCAAGTCTTGTGCTCTACCACTCTCACTATTGCATATAACATATTCTCCACTTGCTCGTAACCATCCCAACCTGTGGCACACTAATCCTACATGCCCTCTGCGCTGCCAACTCACTCGCTCAGGACACCCCCCCACTGCCATAAACAGGAACTATTTCATCTTAAGCAATACCTGCCTCTCACTTATTCCAAGAGGAAGAGAGTCCACGATAGGGCAGATAGAATCAAGACAAGAATAACTGTGCTGCCATCATTCAGCTCTTTAGACCTTGTGTAGAAAGGGATCTTTACTCTGACTGCCCTGTACCACAGGCTGCCTTTGTCTTACTGTGCTGGGAACCCCTAAGTGAAAGCTGCTCCCCAACCCCCCCACTCACCGGCCTTCGATTGACTGACGCCTGCTGATAACTATGAAAGTCTTCCTGGCTTTGTATGTGTTAAACGTCAACGGTGTCTTAGCTGGAATTGTTCACAGTTCTTGCTCTTGTCTGGTATGCTCCCGCACTTTAAATCCACCACCATCATCCATCCAGTGAAAACTGGCTTGACCCCATTTCCAAACTCCCTTTCCTCTCCAAAAACCTGGAACTTGATGACCTATAGAATCTACAGAAGTATATAGGCCAAGTGCTCAGATTAGGTTAGGATATCTGGTCGGCATGGATGAGTTGGACAGCAGGGTCTGTTTCCATGCTGTACATCTCTATGACGCTATGACTCTAGATTAGATTAGATTACATTGCAGTATGGAAACAGGCCCTTCGGCCCAACAAGTCCACACCGACCCGCTGAACCTTAACCCACTCATACCCCTACATTTACCCCTTACCTAACACTACGGGCAATTTAGCATGGCCAATTCACCTGACCTGCACATTTTTGGACTGTGGGAGGAAACCAGAGCACCCGGAGGAAACCCACGCAGACACGGGGAGAACGTGCAAACTCCACACAGTCAGTCGCCTGAGGCGGGATTGGAACCCGGGTCTCTGGCGCTGTGAGGCAGCAGTGCTAACCACTGTGCCACTCTAAGATAGCAGTAATATGAAACTGATAGTTCGAGCTGAGGGGCAAAGCTCAAAAGGACAAGGCAGTCCAAGGTAGAGATACTGTGAAGATCCAGGCAGGTTCAGTGTGCGTGTGCTCTATGACAGCAAGTGATGAGCCCAGAGATGCAGCCTGGTTCAGTGGGTGGGTGTGCTAAGTATGTATCCCTGATTGCGTAGTATCTTGTGTTAGCATCACAATTATGGTTGCCAGTGTAAAATAAGGGCAGCAATGAAGCATCATGTAAGTGGATCGCAGATGTACCATGAGGGTGCTGACAGTTTGGTACATGTTAAATGCCAATGCCTGTAAACAGGCCAGTGCCCATTAAATGTGCTTTGAGATGCTGCTGGTGCCTAGTTTCCAATGTAGCATCTGTTTGGTGCAAGCTGCAAGCTGAAACTGTCAAGTCTCTGCATTAGTTTCCGTACTGAATTTCCTGACATTTTGTTTGCTGAAAGAGCCTAGTAGGATCCAACTAGAATATTAATGAGCCAAGTCAGACTGTCAACATGGACCTTAACAAGCATTAATCATCATCAATGGGCAACTCACCAATGCCAATGGGTAATGTGGTGTCAATGTCAAGATGTGCTTCTCTGGACTTGCCAGAATTAGAAAAGGTTCAGTGAGAAATAGGGAAGACAAAAAGGCTGTTGGTCTTTATGTCAAAGGGAATGGATTATAGAAATGAGGAGGTCTTATTAAAACTATACTAGACGCTCGTTCAATCATAACTGGAATACTATAAACAATTTGGTCCCCTTATCTACAGAAAGATATATTGGCTTTGGAGGCAGTCCAGGGAAGGTTTCAATCTGTCAATCCTAGGTATGGACAGATTTCCTAATAAGAAGACCTTGAGTAGATTGGGTGTGTACCCATTTAGGAGAATGAGTGGAGACTATTGATGCACATAGGTTCTTTGGGGGCTTGACAGGCAAGTGCAGAACGGTTGTTTCCTCTAATGGGAGAATCCAGGTCCAGAGGACATCATTTCAACAGGAAGAGGTTGCCCATTTAAGACCGAGATGAGGAGAATTTTTTTATACAATAGACAGCTGTTGAGGCTGGGCTGTTAAGTATACTGAAAGCTGAGATAGCGAGATCTTCAATCATTAAAGGCACCAGAGGTAATGGGGATAATGCAGAAAAGTGGATTTGAGGATTATAAGACCATAACACCATAAGACATAGGAGCGGAAGTAAGGCCATTCGGCCCATTGAGTCCAATCCGCCATTCAATCATGGCTGATGGGCATTTCAACTCCACTTACCAGCATTCTCCCCGTAGCCCTTAATTCCTTGTGACATCAAGAATTTATCAATTTCTGCCTTGAAGACATTTAGCGTCCCAGCCTCCACTGCACTCTGTGGCAATGAATTCCACAGGCCCACCACTCTCTGGCTGAGGAAATGTCTCCGCATTTCTGTTCTGAATTTACCCCCTCTAATTCTAAGGCTGTATCCACGGGTCCTAGTCTCCTCGCCTAACGGAAACAATTTCCTAGCATCCACCCTCTCCAAGCCATGTAGTTTTCTTGTAAGTTTCTATTAGATTTCCCCTTAATCTTCTAAACTCCAATGAATACAATCCCAAGATCCTCAGCCGTTCCTCATTTGTTA
>NC_057726.1:18148685-18210282 GCF_004010195.1 Chiloscyllium plagiosum | reverse complement strand
TCTAGGATGTAGCCCATCGGGGCCAGGAGATTTATCAATTTTAAGACCTTTTAGCTTTTCTAGCACTTTCTCTTTTGTAATGGCAACCATACTCAACTCAGCCCCCTGACTCCCTTTAATTGTTGGGATATTAACTCAGCCCCCTGACTCCCTTTAATTGTTGGGATATTATTAGATCAGACAAGCAAACCTGATGGGTTGAATGGCCTATTTCTGCTCTTATATGTTATGGTCTGATAGACCTCTCCCTAACTCTGCGGCATTTACAAAGAGGCCCTAAGTTGCTCAATTAAGTTATCCCAACAGGCCTGAGGGTAGGCAGTCCACCCTTCACCTCCTTGACTCCAGTAAAATACTCCAGCAGAGGCAGAAAGGTGACAGACATCGCAAACCATTGCATCTCACCATACTTTATGACCCCAAACATCCCTGTCTGGTTCTGGGTATATGGGAGTGGGAGCCAGGGATGTAGATAGGAGTGGACACGTGGTTTGTTGGTCAAGCTGTGGAGAAGCTCTCCTAACCCCACGACTCCACAACCAACCTTTATTGATTTTATCTATTTCCCGTCCATTTCTTTCTCTTCAGTGGTGAATAGGCTGTGCTGATGCAAACTATAGTATGTGTGTGGTCTTTTCTATGTATCCCACCAGCACTGTTTTACCATGCTTTAGTGCCTGAGACTGGTAACCTCATAATACTATCCTAACACTGCCAAATTGATAAGAGAAAGAGACTTCTCATCTCTTTCCAAACTTTTCTACCGACAGCTGACTTTCAGATTTTATTTTCCCATATTTCTGGAATGCCTTAAGAGCAGAGTTATAACCAGATGGTTATGATCTATGAAAGGACATGTTTATTGAAGAATTTTAAAATGCATCAATAACTTTAATGACAAAATGACTGATTGTTTTTCTTCTAATTACTTTTGAAATGGCCCAAACTGACTTCACTTAGAACTCTTGCCAGCTGTCTGAGAAGTGACTTTCACTCCCTCTGTCTGAGGTGTAAGGATATTAATTGGACACTCTATGTTTTAATTTTTTTTTAACTGCTCCATGCGTGATTGCATTGTCAAAACAAAATTCCTCAGTACTCTGCTGAAAGAGCTGATTGATGTCAGCGTCCAGTTTCAGAGACCCCAGTCATTCTTTGGTACCTTCACTTTCTTCATAAACTGAGCCTAAAGCAGCAAGTGTCAGCATTTTTTTCACTCATGGAAGGCATCACAGTTGAGCCCAAGGAGATGTCACCAGACAGCTACATTTGCAAACTTTCTGGCAGTGAGCAAGAGAGGGGATTTAATTTCCTCATCTGAAAGGCACAAAGAGAAATTACGGCAGTGCAATTATTTTCCATTTGTTCTAACCTTCAATTGCAGAACCCAGACAATTTTACAAGCAGAATGCTGAACCCTTGAAAGAGTCCAAAATAAATTAATTGCCTATTATTTGCACATAATTCACCAAAGTCTACAGATATGTGCTTAAATGTTTATCTCCACGGTATACAAAATGTAGTTAGCTGCAATTAGAGAACAATAATGTAGAAAACCTTTTTTTAATTCTTCATTTGTTTTTATTATGCCAAAATTGTTTGCATGAATTCAGACCACATGCATTTTTAATTCGGCCATTTATTAATCCTAATTATGACAGTTATTACATTGTGAATATAAATATCTCTGTTCATTTAAGTCTATTTGTAAACAACTATACTGTTTTCTCACTGACCTAAAGGATATTTACATTGCACTCAACATAACCTTTAAGATTTGAACTCAAAAACATATGGGTTATTAATACCTTAGAGTCATGGCAATATGCAGCATGGAAACAGACCATTCAGTCCAACTCGTCCAAGCCAACCAGACATCCTAATCTCATCTAGTCCCATTTGTCAGCACTTGGATCATATCTCTCTAAACCCTTCCTATTCATATCCCCATCCAGATGCCTTTTACATGGTTTAATTGTATCAGCCTCCACCACTTCCTCTGGCAGCTCATTCCATACAGGCACCACCCTCTGCGTGAAAAGGTTGCCCCCTTAGGTCCCTTTCAAATCTTTCCTCTCTCACCCTAAACCTATGCCGTCTCGTTATGAACCAGTGTCATGACCACTGCACTACCACACCCAGAATATAGCTGCAGACTTTTGAATCATGAGCATCAAGAGTGAATTGTGGATGCTGATTCGAGTTTCTTAAAAATAATATTACAGTCATCAAGATTATGCTGGTTCAGCGTTTATAAATATATTTCTATTTCCAACAGCTAAATTATTCGCTGGCCTCAAATTTAATAAATTGGCTAATTTCTCTGTCCATCTCTGTCATTTGCATAGAGCAGGCTGATGTAAACCAGGGAATCAAATTATATTTATCCCTTCAATTAAATATTCAGACTCATGACACATCAGTATGATGATAATATTATGGCATCATCCTTTCAACCTTCTGGTCATATTTTTTCACTGAGATATGACTGAACCTTAGGAAACATTTGCTTTTGTAAGCAGGGGTTTATTTTATCCAATGGATCATTTGATAAAGATAATGTGTACCTTAATCATGCATAGCTGAAAAATGTGTTGCTGGAAAAGCGCAGCAGGGCAGGCAGCATCCAAGGAGCAGGAGAATCGACGTTTCGGGAATAAGCCCTTCTTCAGGAATTTTTAAGTAGAATCATGCATACCAAACATTTTTGAGTTCAATTCTCATTCTGCATTATGGTGGTTATAGAGTCATCGAGTCACACAGCATGGAAACAGATCTTTCAGTCCAACTCATCCATGCCAATCAGATATCCTAAATTATCTAGTTCCATTTGTTAGCATTTGGCCCATATCCCTCTAAGTCCTTCCTCTTCATGAACCCATCTAGATGCTTTTTAAATGTTGTAGTTGTATCAGCCTCCACCAACTCCTCTGGCTCATTCCATACACACACCACCCTCTGTGTGAAATAATTGCTACTTTGGTCCCTTTTAAATCTTTCCCCTTTCACCTTAAACCTATCCCTTTTAGTTTTGACTCTGCTACCCTTGGGATAAGAACTTGAGGGCGGCACGGTGGCACAGTGGTTAGCACTGCTGCCTCACAGCGCTCGAGACCCGGGTTCGATTCCCGCCTCAGGCGACTGACTGTGTGGAGTTTGCACGTTCTCCCCGTGTCTGCGTGGGTTTCCTCCGGGTGCTCCGGTTTCCTCCCACAGTCCAAATATGTGCAGGTCAGGTGAATTGGACATGCTAAATTGCCCGTAGTGTTAGGTGAGGGGTAAATGTAGGGGTATGGGTGGGTTGCGCTTCGGCGGGGCGGTGTGGACTTGTTGGGCCGAAGGGCCTGTTTCCACACTGTAAGTAATCTAATCTAAATCTATCTAATCTAATCTAAATCTAAATCTAAACTTGGCTATTCACTCTATCTATGCCTCTCATAATTTTATAAACCTCTATAAGGTCACCTCTTAGCCTCTGACACTCCAGGGAGAAAAGTCCTTGCCTATTCAGCCTCTTCTTATAGCTGAAACTGACCATTTGGGTAACACCCTTGTAAATATTTTCTGAACCCTTTCACGTTTAGCATCTTTCCTATAGCAGGTGGATCAGAATTGAATGTAATTTTCCAAAAGTGGCCTAACTAATGTCCTATACAGCTGCAACATGACCTCTCAAATCCTAACTCAATGCACTGACCAATAAAGGCAAGCAGACCAAACATCCTCCTCACTATCCTGTGCACCTACGACTCTACTTTCAAGGAACAATGCACCTCGATCCAAAGGTCTCTTTGTTCAGCAACATTCTGCAGGATGTTAACATTAAGTGTGTAAGTTCTGCCCTGATTTGCCTTTCCAAAATGCAGCACCTCGCATTTATCTAAATTAAACTCCATCTGCCACTTTTCGACCCATTTGCCCATCTGATCCTGTTGTATTCTGAGGTACTCTTCTTTGCTGTCCACTACTCCACCAAATTTGGTGTCATCTGCAAACTTATTAAACATACTTCCAATATTCACATCCAGGTTCATTTTAGTCCGAGAAAACTGAAGTAGGAGAGAGTGCCCAACATTAATGTAATTGAGATCTAATGAAAGATTATTGACCTGAAATATTAATTAGAACATTAAATGCCAACTCCACTCAGGAAAGTTGGGTGTTATAGAGTGGAAAGGTGTGAGGCACATGTCCATCACCTTCCCAGTATTCCTTGTATTTTACTTTTGGAGAGGTGGTGAAGTACTGGTGGATGACTCACCTGCCTGAGGTCAATTAAGACACTTAAGTGTTATACATAAAGTCATTGAGTAATACAGTTAAACAGCATGGAGACAGACCATTTGATCCAACTCATCCATGCCAACCAGTTATCCTTAATTGACCTAGTCTCGTTTGCCTACATTTAGCCCATATCCCTCTAAAGACTTCCTATTCATGTACCCATCCAGATACCTTTTAAATGTCATAATTGTATCCATCTCCATCACTTCCTCTGGCACCTGGTTCCACACATGCACCACCCCCTGTGTGGAATACTGACCTTCAGATCCCTTTTTCGCCTTTCCCCTCTCATCTTAAATCTGTGCCCTCCAGTTTGAACTTCCCTACCCTGGGAAAAAGATCTTGGCTATTCCTCCTATCCAGCACGGTGGCACAGTGGTTAGCACTGCTGCCTCACAGCGCCAGAGACTTGGGTTCAAATCCTGCCGCGTGCAATCGTCTGTGTGGAGTTTGTACATTCTCTACGTGGGTTTGCTCCGGTTTCCTTCCACAGTCTAAAGATGTGCAGGTTAGGTGAATTGGCCATGCTAAATTGCCCGTAGTGTTAGGTGCAGGAGAATGGGTCTGGGTGGGTTGCTCTTCGGAGGGTCGGTGTGGACTTGTTGAGCCGAAGGGCCTGTTTCCATACTGTAAGCAATCTAATCCATGCCTCTCATGATTTTATAAATCTCTATCAGGTCACCCCTCAGCCTGCCATTCCAGGAAGAAATGCCTCAGCCTATTCAGCCTCTCCCTATAGCTCAAATGCTCCAATCCCAACGACATCCTTTGCCTTTAAAAGAATCCCCCTTTAAGGATTGCAGGTGCTGAGTGTATGCAATCTGCCAAAACTTAGTCTGCTGTGAATTTGCAAGATGAAAACCCAGAAATCAGCTGAATGCAGCTATGTCTGCTTCATAACTCAGGTAATGTACCTTACTGTTCCAAATAAATTAAGCCACAAAGTCAATAAATCTCTAGTGAGTGATTGATTATTAAGCCATTATCTTTAACTTGAAAAAAGTGACTAATTAGCGGCGACTCTAGGACCTAATCGTGTGTTGACTGGCATTCTACCCACAGTGGGGAGGCACTACACCATCTACAGTAAAACCTACTGGCTTCCTGGTAGACTTAGAGTTCTGGTCCTTCCTGATCAGGCACTCGGTGGCCCATGAGGTCTCTTAGTAGCAAAGGATGCCCCTCCTGGATGGTCTGCCCTTCATTTGCAATCATTACCCCCCAACCCTCCCTTCAAACCATCCCCACACTTATTGCCAGGATCTGTCTGATTGGACCCAATGATCCTCAACCCATGTACCTGCATTCTGGATCTGCTTGGGGATGCCGATTGCTGCAGTCCTGGCTTAGTCTCATAGTATTTGTGGAACTGAGGGTCTAACAGCCACCTGATTACTTGGCGAGGGTGGGGCGGCGAGGAGCATATCTATTCTCAGAATGGCCAAAGTCTAATCATAAAAACATAAGCATTTTGAGCAGAAACTGGTTACTTAGCCCCTGTTCTCCCATTCAGGTTTCAAATTCTAATCTCTGTCATCATGCAACATGTCTCTATAATAGCTACTGGATAGCATTTATTTATATCAATATATGACATAAATTAATTCACCTTTTTATGAATCCATATACTGAGCTTTTATATGTTATCCTTGTATTATTTAAGTTGATTGCTGGTGCATTCTTAGGCCAGTGAGAGGAGAAGCTGTGTTCATGTGGTGTCCCTGACATTAACTCTCTGCACAGATGCCTCCTCATCTGCTACGTGTTTGAACGATTCTTTACTATTTTTTATCTCAATAAAGGGTTCCACTTTGATTAAAAGTTTTAGTGCCCATTAAAACACAATCTTAAAGGATCTGTTCAGTTGATGTTGTTATTTGTTGGCTCTTGAGTTGGGGAACTTGCTAAAGGGCACCAAATAAACAGAAAAAGAACAGAAATGATGGAGGATGTTTTAACTTCAAAGATGGCTACTTCGGGAAAGGGTGGAAAGGCAAAAAAAAATTAAATTCTCAAACATGACTCTAACCTACATACAATCTACTGGGTTTTAACCTTGATTGGTCAGGAGAGGGGTGCAGGTTGGCAGTGAAAACCTGTTAAAGATGATGGGTTTCCTAAGTCTGCATAGTTCATCTCCACTTGATCAGAATCCCTGACAATGGCTGACCACCACCATTATTCCTCTTTCCCCCCACACCCTCCTCCATGCTATCGGACGTACCTGACGCAGGGTCCCCAGTTGCTTTCCCTATCAAAGTGGCTGACTGTCAGCAAGAAAACCTGTCGTAAACCTTAAAATTAAATATTAGCAGGAAAAGCATCCCACCCTGGGCTCATATCAGTGCCAATACTTAAACAACAATTACAAATTTTAACAGCTCCTACAAAGGCACTGAGATTAACAGATAAATTAAAGACTTGACCTGTCATCTTATTTTTCTGGCTAATCTCCATCGCTGCAATCCCTTGGTTTATATAGGCAGCTATTACTGAAACACTGTTACAAAATTCATGCCAAATTTGCACAATAGCTGAATGCTTGGAATGGAATTAATTTTATTGAAGGCATCCATAGTCTTACAGTGCTATTCAGTTTGACTGTATTTTAATTTTTGACAGTTTTAATTGGTTGAACAAGTGCAAAAGATAAATGCCGAAAAGTAATACTTAAAAATGCTTTCCAGGACACACACCCATTTACTGATTGCCTGATAGGCAATAGCATATTGGTTAGCTTTAATCCCTGAGAAACTTGATGTTTATGCACACAGCTTTCAAGTTCAAAGGTTCACTTGCCTGCTCAGATGTCCCACAGTCAATGAGGTAGCAACCATTCTGCATCCAGCACATTCTTGGCAAGTTGCAGTCAAGTGAAAATGCAAGGAGTAGCAAAGACGTGGAGCCAATTACACAAATATATCATTGCATGTTAAAGTTTAATACTAGAATTTGGATGGTGCCTAAATAAGTCATGCAACTATACAGTAAAGAAAAAAATGAGAGGCAAAGTTTGGTTAGTTGCCTAATGCATTTCACTGAGGCATAGAAATTAGGGATGTGTAGAGAACCACATTGAACTGAATCCACAGCACCACCTCCTCCTACACCCCCAATCCCCATTTCATAATTATTCCCACACGCTGCCTCACAACCTCCAGGAAATCTGTATCAGTGGATTCCCAAAAGCTGTGATTCACACAAAGTTTTGTCAAGACTGAAGAGGTATGAGGACAGTAATGCAGTTTTGCTCTTAGAGAATTTCTAAGATAATAGTTTCACAATACTTTTACTGTCCTTATTGGTCAAAAGAGCTGAATAAGAAAGCCACAAAATTGTGTTTAAAATTTCTTTTGCTCTTAATTTTGCTTCATCTGCCCCATGAATATGGTGACTCATACTATGATTCTGCAAATGTCATTGGACCCTCCACTATCTTGTCTGCATACTTGACCTCACCATTGGTCAGAGGCTATATTTATAAACACTACCACTTCCAAGTCATATGCCATTCCAAATTGGAAATATTTTGTGGATCATTTATCATAGCTGGATCAATGACCAAAAGTATCTATCTGTCAACACTGGAAGAGTACCTTTGCTAGATTGGCTGCAGCAGAAGAAGGCTCAGACTATCTTCTCAAGTATTACTAGGACAATAAATGCCAACCTTCCCATTATTTCAGTATGAAAAGAATAGACTGTGAAAACATTTCAGAATAGATTAGATAAATTCAGTGGGAATATCTTGAGTTCATGAGATTTGAGTTCATGCATTGGAGTGATGCTGACATTTCTATTGTAACAATATGTGAACTACAACCATAAATTGATTTTAATAATGTCTCTTATCAATGAATAATGAAGGTTTCACCTGCAAAATAAGATGAAAATA
Source organism: Chiloscyllium plagiosum (assembly GCF_004010195.1). Lineage (NCBI taxonomy): Eukaryota > Metazoa > Chordata > Chondrichthyes > Orectolobiformes > Hemiscylliidae > Chiloscyllium > Chiloscyllium plagiosum. The sequence goes on along the minus strand of NC_057726.1, from coordinate 18,202,103 downwards.
GCAATGACTTGCATATTGTTGCTTTAACATGAAATAAAATCCCCATTTTTTTTTTAAAAGGTAGAAGATGCTGGAGTTGACATATTTGGATGTCAGAGACCTCTCTCCTCTGAACATTGGGCATGTTTTAGATTTGTTAACATGATCGCTTCTGTTATTGCCAGCCATTTCATTTGTGTTGGGTGTTGCCCCATCCTGTGGGATTCTCCAGGAGACTCCAGGTATTCACGTCTGCGATGCTCCAGTGAACAAGCCAGAAGAAAAGTCATAGTAGTGTAAACATTTTTTGTCTTATTTTGCTCACTTTTATTAGTTAGGAAAAGATTGAAGATGAGAAAGAAGAAGATTGTGTAACCATTCATTTTGAAAATATTGAAGATGAGAAAGAAGAAGATTGTATGATGAGGCAGGAAGATTATATTTCCAAGTATGCATCTAATCAGAGCTGACAACTTTATCAGCACTAAATGAGAATTACGAGCACAACTTTATTTCTGTTCAGTAAATATGATGTATTAGGAGTACAGTTCATTCATTCTGATTTATTTTCTGATTATTATATATGTCAGGTATCAATATTTTTTAAATATAGCTGTAATGAATTCCATCTTTATCTCCTTCCAACCTCTGAACCATGCACTAATCACTTTAATGTGTAATTAAATTGACTGCTGATCATTTCCAGTAGTACTGGTGACGGTCACAAATAGGCACAGATGAGCCTTCATTGTCTTTACAGTGTACCATTGCTTCCTTTCTTTATTCTCCATGTTGAGTAATCTTGTCCACACGTTTTGTTTTCTTTAGTGTATAGAAAACTTTTAATTCCATTTTGCCTCCAACAGGATATTTTACCTGATAGAGGAATGCTTACTTCTTATACTGTAAGAAGCTAGGTGTGCATAGCATAGTATTGAAGAATCCAATAGAAGTTTATGGCAGCTAGGTATTATATACAATTATTATATTCTCAGGCACATAAGTGTCTGGGCTTACATTAATCTATGATATTTTGCAGAGTAGCATGCATGGGTGAGGAGGTGGTGAAGTGGTACTGTCACTAGGTTAGTAATCCAGATAGGAGAAAGTGAGGGCTGCAGATGCTGGAGATCAGAGCTGAAAATGTGTTGCTGGAAAAGCGCAGCAGGTCAGGCAGCATCCAAGGAACAGGAGAATCGACGTTTCATCCTGAAGAAGGGCTTAGGCCGAAACGTCGATTCTCCTGTTCCTTGGATGCTGCCTGACCAGCTGTGCTTTTCCAGCAACACATTTTCAGCTAGTAATCCAGATCCCTGGTTTTGGTGATGTGGATGAAATTTGAATTCAATTTTAAAAACCTGGAATTAAAAACTCAATTGTTGTAAAAACACATTTGGTTAACAAACATTTTTAGGGGAGGGAATCAGCCAACATTAATTGGTCTGGCCTGCATATGACTCCAGATCCATCGCAACATGGTTGACTCTTTTGGGCAATCAGGGCTGGCCTAGCCCAAATCCCACCAACCAGTTTCAAAAATGTGTGATATAATGAATGTGTCTCTTAAAAGTATATTGACAAACTGACCATGAGACATAACACGACAGGCCCTCATGATTATTTTCCAGCTTTTTGTTTGTCTCTCCATGTACGTAACCTTTAATTGGTAATGGGAATCGCTCACCATCCCATTTGCCTTATTCTGCAACTTATATAATGACCTTCAGTATCTCAAAGCAGAAATATGGCACAGAATTGTATTTCCAGGCAGTGATACATACCCTAGAAAACAGGGCTGATTTGTAATAAGCTGTCATTTCATTGGGCTTCCATATGGAAGTAATGAGTTGACATTAGCTTTCCTTGGGATTTTGATTTTCAACCACAACTGTGTGAAACAAGTATCTGAATTGCAAGTAGGCAAGCAAGCTACTCTAGGTAAAGAACAGATTTTGTAAAACATGATGTTCTCCTAAGCATGTTACATGGTATATTGGGTACCAGCTTAGCTCCAACACAATTACAGCTTTGATGTCTGTGTAATAATATTGATTGTTGTTTTTGGAATTCAGAAAGGCACAACATCTATTAGGCTGTTCACTGAGCCAGCACAGACTGTTTTCTCATCAGATAGACAGAATGCTTTCTCTAGTAAAATTTGCAGATATTGAACCTGGCATTGCGGTATATTGTTATAGCTGAGCATTTTGTTATACTGCCCTCTTTTCTGTCCTTCCTGTTGGTGAGGCATAAATTAAGTTGTTTGTCAGGAACACTACACTTGACCATGGATTAGTTTTAGTGCAATACATTTTAAAGAAAGCTATGAAAATGGGATGAATTCTTTAAATTTTTACACTTCATTTGAGAATTTAAGGACTGACAAACATTGTGACATGCTTTTTGGAACTTCTAAAGTTCATTTAGTGGGAGTTTGAGCAATTTAAAAGATTGCTGTAAATGTACATAGTTGATTTATATGGTATGTAATTGAAAAAAAGTATCATTGAAGACATAAATGGGGACAATGGAAGATTCAGACCCAAGGAAGTGGAATTGATGTAATTACAAATAAAGGTTAAACATTGGCTGAAAACAAACAAAATAGGAGATGAAGAAAAAGTAAATGTTCCCTCACCATGATGGGGCAAAATGCTTTTGATGTACTGTTTGATCAATATTTCTCATGACACCACTATGGATTGTTCTGAAATTAATTGGATTCTGGATGCATTCTATGGTACAACTAAAAATGCAATTATGCTGTGGGTTGCGTCTTATAAAAAGAAGCAGTTGCCAAATTAGTTGTTGCAGATTGTATTCTCAAATTAATGAAACTCTCACAACAATGGAGCAAGCTTAGAAATCAACCCAGAAAACTTAAGAAGAATAAAATCCAGGATAAGATTTTTAGCAAAGCCAGTAGCTAACTTGGAAGGAACCTTGCAAGCAATCTATAACTATTCAAATGACAGAAAGAGAAAGTTACATATTGTAAGGCAGTTCTCCTATAATGGTAGGAAGGTCCATTGGATTTCAGTAATGCCATGGTAGCCAAGTTCACAGTCTCAGAGAAGGAAATTTGGATGTTCCTATTGTTATGGTAATCACCAACCCTCTAGACGTTCTGTCAAAGTGGGAAATTGGTCTCATTCAGACAGCACAGAGAAAACAGCAATGCTCCAGCTTATAGCATTACTCAAATACAGATGCTTGTGTTACAATGCAGATGCTGAACCCCTCTGTTAATTAAAACCAAAAACCCAGAAAACTCACCGCACCTTGTAATCTATTAAGAGTGAGTGAGTGAGTGAAAGAGAACTGATAATTTCCACAATTTAAAGAAAAATAACAATTTATTTTTCTAAGTCTAATCGCGAACACTAAACAAACTATTAACAAACCGAACACTCTTTCCCCTGACTAACCATTACCACTCAAATGAACACAATTCTATTAACATGCTGTTCCAATAACACAATTATTAAACATTACATTAACTTAATCTCAAGTCCACACAGTCTCGTATGCTGATTTCCTTCTGGTTTTCCGATTCTGCTATCTTCTCCCTGAGTCTTTCTTTCTTTTTACTGCAACTATTTTTTTACGGGAAAAGGTACCTTTAGATAGATAGTGTCTTCCACTTTCTCAAAGAGCTCTTCATGTTAGATAAGCAGTTAGCTCTACAGCAGTTGCTCTGATCAGTTCTCTGCCCACTTTTTTTGTACCCCCAACCTCATTCCCTCTTGTTGGTCTGATGTTGTCAATATAATAACTTCAAACTCAATTGGGTTTTAGTACCCTGGGCATAATTTAAATTAATTGGTTAAATTTGAATTGTTGTCAAAACAGCAATGAAAACTCAGGTATCTATTTAACAGCCAATTGTTACATGTACCTATTTTGGAACAGTCCATCTCTTGGTTATTCTGCATTCGGGCAGCTGTGGCTGTACTTTAAATTTATTTTAAAATTCAGAAAATACTTTCTATCCTAAAGTGACCATGCATTCGTTTGACATTGTAACACTTGGGCATTGTTAGTCTTAGTCCTGTACACAATAGCACTCAAAGTAGTCATGATTTCCAAAGCAATTATTAGTCTATGAAGCACTACTGTGCTGGCTTAGAATTTCAGAAGCCATGTGTCACTTGTAGGCGACATTGATATAGAATATATATAATCCAGAAACAGATCATTTGGCCCATCAAATCTACATCAACCTTCTGAAGAGAATCCCACTTTATTCCCTTAACCCGACATTCATCATGGCTAATCCATGTAACCTGCATATCCCTAGACACTACAGGCTAATTTAGCATGGCCAGTCCACCTAATGTGCATCCCTTTGACTGTAGGAGGAAATCAGAGCATGTGGCACAAACCATTGCAGACAAAGGGAGAACGTGCAGTCACCTGAGGGCAGAATCAAACCCAGATCCCTGGTGCTATGAGGCAACACTGAGCTGCCATGCTGCCCTGTTTTTTCGAAACAGGTTTAAGAAATTTGTTCATTTTTCCAATTTTTTCCTTCTCCTCTTGAGGTTGTAGGCAGGTTTGGAGCATTGTTCCACAAATACAGGCAGTTCTCAGCTCAACTTCCTTAATCCTCAAATTCTCAGCAGTGAACCTAATGTCAGCTAGCAGCTTATTTCTCACTATCAGTTCTGTTTCCATCTCATCAAATGGCTCCTGTCAATCACTTTCCAGCTGAAATTACTGAATAGTGATAGCAAAGGGCATGTAAGCAGCAAAATCAAAAAATACAACAGTACCGTCATTGACATTAACCAAGCCAACCACAATTAGCATTATGGTTTCAACTGGCATTCAGTAGTTGCACTTACACCTCTGAGTCAGGGGATATTATGTTCAAATCCCACATGAAGCTTGAACATAAAATCCAGCCTCATGTTCAGGGTTGTACTGAGGGATTGCTGGCCTGTTACACGTGCCATCTTTGAAATGATACACTTAGCCAAGGCATTTTTGTGTCGAATGAATAGACCCCGGGTCATTATTTCTTTGATCAGTGACTTTCTCCCTGGTACATGACAATATTTATCTGTCAATCAGTATCAGCAAAAGAAGTGACCTTATCATTATAAAATGGTGCATAAATTGTTTGCCCTTTCATTTGCAGGAATAACAATACTTCAAAACTAATTCATAATCTATTAAATGGTTTGGATATATTTAGGTATGAGAAACACTCTCTCTATATATATAAGTAGAGCATCCTCATTTTTCAAGTGCTGGGTAAGGTGAGAAGGCAGCTCCAAGAACTATCTCAGCCAATCCAGTGATTGAACCCACAGTTGATGTAATTCTGCACTCTGCTCTAGCCATATGGTCTCCAGGGCTAATCAATTCCCAAAGGTCAAGCTAAGTATGTTCTATCTTGGGCAATGGAACAAGCCATAAGGAAAGTAGGCAAGCATAAAAACTTTTCTTTTGGTTGACAGTAAATAATTTCTCATGAACTGGAAACATCTTTCATTTACTGTTGATACAAAGGAAAGTTGTGAACATTATAAAACTGGGCTGTCCCATTATTTAAGGGAACAATAAAAATATTCTTATTCCATTGTATGTCCCTGCAGTTTTAGTAGAAGGCTTTGGTAAAGGAAGAAACGAAAGTGTCGGAATCACCAGCATTTAGATGCAGGATTCTGATCTTGAGATGGGGGAGTGAAAATTAAGGCTATCAAGTGTTAGGGGACCTGGCAAAGTCCAGCATTACAAGCAATGCAAACAAAGAATGGAGTGCATTCTTAAAATTCACCCTCCTGCAATTTTGCAAACTTTATGGAATTAGATCTTTATTACTCCATAGTTTGTATATATAATATATATAGATCTATATATAAGATTAAATTACACATTTAGGAAATAACATACTTCATTTAAGAGAATCCAATTTTTACAACAACCGTGTAAAGCAGGCATGAAATCCCTTTTTAAGTAAATTCATCTCATTATCTGTGGGATCATACTTTGCAGAAAATCCCTGTTGGATTCATTGCAACGTCCCCTACACCCCAATGTGAACTGTTTCATGGTATTTCATGAAAATATAAATAATTTTCTTTATCATACTGTAATATAGAATATTTGAAATTGAGGTTTAACAAATAGAAGTCACCAATTTTATATTATTTCAGGATAATAATTGAGAAGTTTGCAGTATCTGTTATCATCATTAGTGTGAGATAGTCTTCATCTCCTAAAGAAAAGTGCCTTTATTGATCACACAACACCAGGTTACAATAACCTGGTTACTATAACCTGGTGTTGTCTGATTTTTAACTTTGTCCACTCCAGTCCAACACCAGCACCTCCGAACCATGCCTTTATTGAAGTTGTGAGTAATATAGAAGTATTTGGTTGACCTGGTACTTAGGGTAGCAGGGTCTGAACCTTAAATTACAGTCATTCCTGCCTGACAGTAAGTAAATAAACAATTCACAGCTGCACAGGCTAAACACAGAAACACATCTATCTCTTAGGAGCATGATTGCTGAACAAGTAATTAAGTGTGAAACGTGAGAACTGAATGTCACCCACTAAAAGATAAAGGTCTTCAGTTGCAAATTAAGTGAGATTCTCAGAGCTGTGTTAACCCTTGAAGTACCAAACATAAAATAATTACATCTGATATATTTTACACACTACCCACTGCAACATTACTCATCAAATTGGAGCACTTTTAAATTGAAAACTTTTTTTTAGAATTCCTATGATCCAATAAGCCCACACCAACCCTCTGAAGAGTAACCCAACCAGACCACATTTACCCCTGACTAATGCACCTAACCTGCACACCCCTGAACAATTCAGCATGGCCAATTCACCTCTTCTGCTCACCTTTAGACTAAGGGAGGAAACCGGAGCACCAGGAGGAAACCCACATACACACGGGGAGACTGTGCAAGCTCCACCGAGACATCACCCGAGGTTGGAGTCGAATCTGGGTCCCTGTGAGGCAACAATGCTAACAACTGAACCGCCATGCCATCCATTTCTTGAGAAGAATTTGAAGAAAGCTTAATTTGACTTGACTAAAACCACCTGTGTCTGTGTGTGTGTGTAGGGTGGGGGAAGCGTTGGAGAAGCAATTAAAAGCTTTGTTCCAACATTTAATGTATATTACTAAAAGTATATAAACATAATCTCTACATATAGGCTGTGCTTACCATATCAATCAATATAAAAATGAGGTCTTCAACTCTACTACTTTGATAAGAGTCAGTTTAGCCAGTGTAATCAGTTTTCTGCTTTCATGATCTAAATTAAACAAAATCCAGTGTAGCAGTGATGCCAGCAACACCAATTTCTTTATCAGGAATATTTAGCCTGTGTTAAGTCAATAAGACAGAAAATCAGGAGTAGATTAGAGTCTATTTGCAAATGGTTGGTGTTTTCCTGCAGAGATTTGTTTTGTCAAAACAATGCTGAGCAAATTTCAGAATATTGACTGAAATATTATGCCATAGTTTTTGTCATTGCTTTGAACTGAATTGCTTGCTAGGTCATTTCAAAAGGTAAAAACAATGACTGCAGATGCTGGAAACCAGATTCTAGATTAGTGGTGCTGGAAGAGCACAGCAGTTCAGGCAGCATCCAAGGAGCAGCGAAATCGACGTTTCGGGCAAAAGCCCTTCATCAGGAATTTTTCCTCTCCAGACATCCCCAACAGTACCCTTCCACCGACACTCTCATTCTTTTGGCCGAACTGGTCCTCACCCTTAACAATTTCTCCTTCGAATCCTCCCACTTCCTCCAGACCAAAGGGGTAGCCATGGGCACACGTATGGGCCCCAGCTATTTCTGTCTCTTTGTTGGCTACATAGAACAGTTGATCTTCCGTAATTACACTGGCACCACTCCCCACCTCTTCCTCCACTACATTGATGACTGCATTGGCGCCACCTCGTGCTCCCGGGAGGAGGTTGAGCAATTCATCAACTTCACCAACACATTCCACCCTGACGGTAACTTTACCTGGACCATCTCCGACACCTCCCTTCCCTTCCTGGACCTCTCCATCTCCATTTCAAAAGGTGTCAACGATGTTGCTGTGGGTCTGGAGTAAGGATGGCAGATTTCTTTCCCTCAAGGCTATTAGTGAATCACAAGGATTTTTAAGAAGCATCAATCATGGTTTTGTGGCCGCTGTTAGATAAGCGTTTAACTCCTGAATGTGTTAATTGCATTCAAACTTTGTTATAGTGGTGATTCAAACTCATGTCCCCAGAACATTAGCCTGGGTCTCTATTTTAATAGTCCAGTGGCAACACCAATAGCCATTCATCTACCATTTGGGATAGGGCAAGGTAATTCAGCCCATCATGGCTGTGCTGGGTCTTTGAAAGAGCTTCCAGTTAACCCTACCCTCTTGCTTTGTTCTCTTGGCTGTGATATCAGAAAGCCCAAATAGAATTAGTTGTAACGCATAAAATTATTTCTCTTTTGCGGGAGAGTTTTGTTGACTTGGATTATCCTTTAACGTTTGGAAATTGTTGAAAAATATCCTTGTCTTGCTGAATAATTGACAAGTGTCAACCATTACTATTATGTTCTACGCTGGCTCAGTGGTTAGCACTGCTGCCTCACAGCACCAGGGTCTCAGGTTCGATTCCAGCCTCGGGCAACTATCCGTATGGAGTTTACACATTCTCCCCATGTCTGCATGGGTTTCCTCCCACAGTCCAAAGATGTGCCGGTGAGGTGAATTGGCCATGCTAAATTGTCCATAGTGCTAGGTGCATCAGACAGAGGGAAATGGATCTGGGTGGGTTACTCTTCGGAGGGTCGGTGTGAACTGGTTGGGCCGATCGGCCTGTTTCCACACTGTAGGGAATCTAATCTAAACAAAAGGGTGCATTTATTTGGAATTTTAAAGTAAAAAAAAACTCAAAACTATTCACAAGTTGACCAAAGCAAAATTAATTTACAAGTGACTATCATTTGCTTTTATGTCTAAAATAACAAATTGAGTGATCTTTCTTTTCTTCGGAATACAATTTTGATGGAAAAGGCTGCATTGTGTTGTCCCATCTTTCACATCACTTAGACGTGAAATTTGGCCAATTTCTCATGTTTCCATGTTTACCTTTCCTGGATTGCATCCCCTCAGCTGGTCACATATTTTGTCTAAATCAAAAGTGTTTTTTTATTTCTCCTGTGGTATCCACTTGTCTCTTTCTAATATTGCATTTAATCACATCACATTTTCCATCAAAACACTTCACGCATCATTCTCTTCCTTGATTGTCACATGTGCTGAGTATTTCATGCTCCTTTCTCCTCTCTTCCTCTATTTGCTAGAAAACATGAGCGTGTCTGTTCTCTCACAGATGTTGCCTGAGTTTGTCCAGCCCCTTCTTGTTTTTGTTTCAGATTTCCAGCAGCTAATTTTCTTTTGTTTACTTTTGTTTAAACTAGGCAAAAGAATTAACCAAAAGCAAATGTAAGCTGTTTAAAAATACCGTGGTGTGAACTATCCCAGCCAATATGGCATCTTGTGCAGAGCAGGCTGTTCCTGTTAATCTTGGAACTTTTGCAAAAACAAAGTGTGATAATTGAGTTTCTGGAAAACAAGACATTGATTCCGAATCTAATTTTTTTTAAAAGGATACATGCTTTGTTGAATCATTGCACTCATCTCCTCAGTACCAGACAATATTGGTTGTTTTTTTAACATGCATTCTGAGCTCTAGACATTGTCAATTCAGTCGTTGGACATGTCAGGTTTCAAGTCAATTATGTTATATGAGACTTGACCCAACCTCAGGAATACACAACTTTCTCCAAAGCAGGCACAAGAATTTTATTCCCATTCAAGCTGTTAAGCAGGACACAAATACCTCTTTAATTGATTTCCAACAAAAATGGTTTTCACTTTCATTCTCTTAAAAGAACAAAATAACTAATTGCCTCATGTTGCTATTCCCCTTAAGTGCCATGTCCAGGGCAAGTGCCCTGAACTGTACAAATCAGCTCTGGACTGCCAATTCTCGACCAGGCACAACGACTTTGTAAGTACGATAACAGTGTCAGGAATCCCAGGAAGTCCAAGTAGAGACTAATACAGTGAGTGGGAGAATTGGACTCATATTAAACAAGAGGTGAACCATAGAAGCAAGGTCAAGATTAGAGTGATGTGAGAAAAGCACAGCAGGTCAGGCAGCATCTGGGGAGCAGGAAAATTGACATTTTGGGCAAAGGCCCTTCATCAGGAATGAGGCAGGGAGCCTTGGGGGTGGAGAGATAAATGGGAGGGGGTTGGCTGTGGGGAAGGTAGCTGAGAGTGCATTAGGTAGATGAAGGTGGGGGTGAAGATGATACATCGGAGAGGAGGGTGGAGCGGATAGGTGGAAAGGAAGATTGACAGATGGGACAGGTCATGAGGGCAGTGCTGAGCTGGAAGGTTGGAACTGTGGTAAGGTGGGGGTAGGGGAAATGAGACAACTGGTGAAGTCCACATTGATGCCATGGGGTTGAAGGGTCCCGAGGCAGAAGATGAGGCGTTCTTCCTTCAGGCGTTGAGTGGTAAGGGAGTGATGATGGAGAAGGCCCAGGACCTGCATGTCCTCAGCAGAGTCGGAGGGGGAGTTGAAATGTTCAGCTATGGGGTGGTGGAGTTGATTGGTGTGGGTGTCCCAGAGATGTTCTCTGAAGCACTCTGCAAGTAGGTGTCCAGTCTCCCCAATGTAGAGGAGACTGCATCGGGAGCAACAGATACAGTAAATGACAAGTGTGGAAGTGCAGGTGAAACTTTGATGAATGTGGAAGGCTCCTTTGAAGCCTTGGATGGAGGTGAGGGGGGAGGTGTGGGTGCAGGTTTTGCAGTTCCTGCAGTGGCAGGGGAAGGTGCCAGAAGGGGAGGATGAGTCGTTAGGTGGCATGGACCTGACCAGGTAATCGCAGAAGGAATGGTCTTTACAGAAAGCAGATAGGGGTGGGGAGGGACACGTATCTCTGGTGTTGGGGTCCGTTTGTAGGTGACGGTGGAGGATGATGCAATGTCTGTGGAGGTTGGTGGGGTGGAAGGTGAGGACTGGGGGGTTCTGTTCTTGTTGCGTTTGGAGGGTTGGGGTTTGAGGGCAGAGGTGCGGTACATGGATGAGATGCACTGGAGGGCATCATCAACCATGTGGGAGGGGAAATTGCAGTCTTTAAAGAAGGAGGTCATCTAATGTGTTCTGTGGTGGAAGTGGTCCTCCTGGGAGCAGATGCGCCAGAGGTGGAGGAATAGGGAATAAGGGATAGCATTTTTGCAGGAGGCAGGGTGGGAGGAGATATAATCCAGGCAGCTGTAGGAGTCAGTGGGTGTGTACCTGGTCAGGTCCACACCACCTAACAACCCATCCTTCCCTCATGGCACCTTTCCATGCCACTGCAGGAACTGCAAAACCTGCACCCATACCTCCATTCCCCACTTCCATCTGAGGCCTCAAAGGAGCCTTCCACATCCATCAAAATTTCACCTGTACTTCCACACTTGTCATTTACTTGTCAGGAGTATCCCTTGCTCCTGATGCGGTCTCCTCTACATTTGGGAGACAGGACACTTACTTGCACAACGCTTCAGAGAACATCTCTGGGAAACCCACACCTCGCCCTCCCACTCTGCCGAGGACATGCAGATCCTGGGCCTCCTCCATTGCCACTCCCTTACCACTCGACACCTGGAGGTAGAATGCCTCATCTTCCGCACGGGATCCTTCAACCCCATGGCATCAATGTGGATTTCACCAGTTTCCTCATTTCCCATTCCCTACCTTATCCAAGTTCCAACCTTCCAGCTCAGCACCGTCCTCATGACCTGTCCCACCTATCAATCTTCCTTCCCACCTATCTGCTCCAACCTCCTCTCTGATCTATCGCCTTCACCTCCACCTCTATCTACCTATTGCACTCTCAGCTACCTTCCCCCCCCCATCCCCACCCCGCTCCCATTTATCTCTCCATCTCCGAGGCTCCCTGCTTCATTCCTGATGAAGGGCCTTTGCCTGAAATGTCGATTTTCCGGTTCCTCAGCTGCTGCCTGACCTGCTGTGCTTTTCCAGCACCAGTCTAATCTTGACTCTGATCTCCAGCATCTGCAGTACTCACTTTTGCATACAGGCAAGTAACCCAGTTAATGAAATGTGTTTTGGATGAAAGCATGAGAAACTCACATGGCCTCAAGGAGAGAAACCCTCTGAAAGTGGACAAAAATTATACTTACCCTGTTTCTGGTGAGATTCAGACATATACCTTATTTAGTAACTGTAGAGATGCACGAGATACAAGGTTTAAATTCTATTAGTCCAGGATTAATTTAAGTGCTGTATAAATTTTGGCAATGAAAGGACAATACATACACAGTCCCTGATTTGTAAATCTATATCTATCGTGCATTTTGTTAAATAGCTTCCCTGAATAACATTTTGGGCTGAATTCTACCTTTTCCTGACAAAGTACCAGTTTCATGAAATTCCACTAAGGTCAAGTGAGATTGCATCTTACCAAATTCCCCTCATTAATTACTAACCCAGCCAATTATAGTCCATAGATGTCCAGGTTAGATGCATTGACCATGTTAAATTGCCTACAGTGCCCATGGATGTGCCGGCTAGGTAGATTAATCATGGGAAAATATAGGGTTACAGGCTTAGAATAGGGGTGCGGTCTGGGTCGGGATGTTCTTTGGAGGGTTGCTGTGGACGTGATGGGCCAAATGACCTGCTTCCACACTGCAGGGTTTCTATGATTCCAAACAACCACTCGCCGGTCCCAGAACAAATCACCACTCAACAGAAATTCACCAAAAGTACAACATCCCTGGCTCCCATGCCATCTTTAAAAGGCTGCTGTGCATCCAGACAATGCTTGGAATTCCACATTGATACCCCTCATCAATTGTGACTAGATTCCCTACAATGTGGAAACAGGCCCTTCCAGTCCACACTGACTCTCTGAAGAGTAACCCACCCAGACCCATTTCCCTAACACTATGGGCAACCTGAAGAAGGGCCTGTGCCCGAAACGTCGAATCTCCTGTTCCCTGGATGCTGCCTGACCTGCTGTGCTGTTCCAGCAATAAAGTTTCAACTATGGGCAACTTAGCATGGCCAATTCACCTGACCTGCATATCTTTGGATTGTGGGAGGAAACCAGAGCACCCGAAGGAAACCCACGCAGACACGGGGAGAATGTGCAAACTCCACACAGACAGTTGCCCAAGTTGCCCTGGTGCTGTGAGGCAGCAATGCTAACCACTGTGCCACCGTGCCGCCCTCATTATGTTATGGTACAGCCAATAAAAATCCACTGTGCTCATCACATAGAGCCAGCATAGCTGACACTCCCTCGCATTTACACCCCATTTTCTCATCTAGTCACTGCTTAGCCACCAGGCCTTAGCTTAATCCCATTTAAAAGCCCACTCCAACTCACTGCAGCTCTGTTACAACCAATGCCCATTGGAGACTGACAGTTTGCCAACAGTGAAACAAGATATCCAGGCAAACAATTCAGCAATTGCATACAAGAGTTCTTAGTTACAGCCAGCAAAAATAAACATAAACAAACGAATGGAAGTTACAGTACACCTTCACAATGTGCTGGCATGATGACCAATGACTATTTTGCAGTCTATGATGATATGTTACAATTCTCATTTGTTGAAATTAGCTGTCAATCAGATTCCGCCTGCCTTATAGTAACTGACGTATCTAAATCATGTCATACAGAAAGAGGGCTTCCTGCTTCACAATATCCTCATACTCCTCCTCAGATGACTGCTCTCATACCCCTGTTCTTCAGCATCTAACGCATCACTTTGTTGACTGCTCCAACAGTGTAGAACACAGCACATCAGGATTAACTACCAACCCAGCCAATTTGAGTCCAAAGATGTCCAGGGTAGGGGGATTGACTTGTTAAATTACCTATTGTCACCCCAGACTAGTCCAAGCAGAGGAAGCAAACCTTCTGAAGCCCCATCATCTGTTTCACCATGACCCAACGCAAAGCATGGGCAGCATTGTATCTAACATCCACCTCTTCAGGGAGTTGTGCAATGTTGTGATCAGCCATGGTCACAATGGGTATCCCTTATCCCCCACTAATCAGCTTTGTAACGCATCCATATTCTCAAACTCACCAGCGACACAAATGTGCTTCAGGATGTAGGAGTCATGACAGCTGCCAGGATAGCAGACACACAAGAAGTGGGTAATGGTGATCACATATTAATCAGATGGGAGCCTTTTCGTTTGATGAATTCCACAGTGTTATGATACAGCCCTCTCAATACCATGCGTGTGTAGTCAATGTCACCCTGAACCTGGAGGAAGTCAGCTATGTTTCTGCCAATCTGTAGCTCCGGCCTCAGCACTGGGGTACCAGAATGAATTGGTGTAATATTTCACATATAGCATCAGTCACTATGATGATGTGTTTGCGAGTGCATGACTGAGAGACTGCACACGTCAGTTCCTGGAAGAAGCTAGTCACATAGATGCCCAAAAGAGCTGTCACTGTCACAGCCATCAGGAGAAGATGACCACCCACACTTACAGGTCTAAGGTCCCACTTTATCAGCCAGCATAGTTCCGTCACAGTGTCTCAGGATTTATGGAACTTGTGTGAGCACAGCGCCTCACTGATCCCGTGAAATGGGATCGGGGTGACAAGCCAGATTCAACACCACACATTGAAGTCCAACAGCAAAAGCAATGAAAACAGAAGTTGCTGGGAAAGCTCAGCAGCATCTGTGAAGAGAAATTAGAGTTAACGTTTCAGGTCGAGTGACCCTTCCTCGGAACTTTTAAGTGCCTTGCTTTGTTTCCAAACAAACAATTTGCAACCCATTCTGTCTCTTCTCAGGACATAGTCTTGGATAACTTGACAACTTCAGTTTTTTGAAATGCTATGTTTTGTAGCATTTACATAATCAAGTTTTGTTATTTGTGCAGCTGTGTACTTTTAGCAATTGTGTTCAAATATAAATTAACCGTAAATAGATTCTTCAAGAGAGTTATATAACTGAAGTTCACACTACCTGTACTTGGAATTAACTCTTTGTCATTTCCTATTATTAGATGCCTGAACAAAGTGACCAGCACAAGTGTCTGAAATGCCCATATGATGTTTTGCAGGCTATTCTTTGTAAATAAGGATAGGAAATCTTTCATGAATAAAATTCTGATTGTGAATGGCTAAATTGGAAAATAATCTTAACAGATTAGAAATAAAAGATAAAACATTTCCAACAAAGTCAATTATATTCAGTACAATAAGTGCAGTCAAAAACTTGAGCTGTGACATTCTCCAGATTTCCTGCAAATTTCAAATCTCTCACTGTTTCCTTCATTTGTAACCTTTACAGATACCTCCTGCCGCAGATATTGTACGATCTCCTGTCTTTGTGATGGCGTTCCACAATTAAGAATGTGGATCAAGGGAAAGTTCACCTTTCCCTTGGTTGGCGAATTAGTTGATAAAGAGCCACCAGGGGTCATTTTATGTGTTTGGTAAATCTATGCAGCCGTTTCCTGTATCGAAACATAAAAATGAAAGAACCATTGCAGCCAAGTGGGGCAGGAAAATGAAAGGGGCCACTTCAGGATAACAGTGTAAACAACACTCAACTGAAGAGGCTCCATCACAGCCAAATTCAGATAAAACACTTATCATTGAAGAAGAGACTTACTCAAAGTAATAAAACTCCACTTTATGAGCAGATTTAAGATGAAATAAAAGTCCATGAAAATGGAGCACTTTCTTAACAATCTGAACTGAATTAAAGTTTGTCTCTTATCAACCTGCCACACAACAGTAATTGATTATTGTGTGTTATTGGCTGGAAGCTTGAATATCTGTCTAGCATTTAGCTCAACAAATTCTGAGCTTGATTACCAAAGTTCTGAAAATATTGCACAGTGCAGCAATATTGTAAATTCTTCATTTTTATTTCCTGTCCACAATTTAAGAAGCATAACTTTCCTCATGAAGCTTTGCCAATGATTGTGTAGAAGTGTGTATAATGTGGTGCATCACACGGTCTGTGTGGAACTGACATTTTTTCATCTTCCTTGCAGAGAAATATATTGTTTCCGCAATTTTCTTTTTTAGTAGGAGTTGGATTCAGATAGTAACACTGACTTTCAAAGACTATCATTTGGAGGCACACTGATGTACTGAGATTCTGCTGCATAGCCATAAAACTGCCATACAACAGGAATACTAAACCGAAAGACATGTTTGCTCTTTTACTTCATTCTTTCATGGAATTGTGAACAGACAGGTTACCTGTTGCCAATCCCTAATTGCTCTTGAGAAACATTGGTTATTGCCTTCTTGAACTGTGACATTTATGTGATTTAGGTCCATTCAGAGTACTGCTAGGAAAGAAGCTCCATGATTCTGATTGAACAACCTTATGGGTGTGAGTCAGGATGGCTGCAGTCGTCTATGTCTCAGTCCAAGGAACCCTACATCAAAGGTTACCTGCAGTCAGGATATCAGTTGTTTGTGAAAAATGGGCAATGTTTAGTCATTGCAACTTCTCTCATGCTTGGGATGCCTAAAGCCTTCTCACCTCTCACATGGGAGTGACTTGACGAGGTTAACAACATAAGTATACCACATCAGATATTTTAAAGTTTAAGTGAAGGTGTACTTGGAAAAGTGAAAGGTTATTCACAACATACCTGTGCCACTTATTTGACAAAGATACCTTCTTTCTTCACCTGTCTCCCATTATGTTAAAATGCTGATCGATCTTCTGCAGTTGTGGTGGATGGAGCCTGCTCTGTAGTTGGCCCTTTTGGCTTGGAGGATTTGCTAGCTGTCACTGGGTGTGTTTGGGGCTACAGGGGATAGACCTCATGGAATTATCCCATCTAGACACAGGCTCAACCTCTTTGGTTTGAACTTCTGCAGGCTTTAAGATCAGAGACAAGGGAGGTGTAGAGGGGCCTGGAAATTCCAACACATCCCGAGAAGAAGCACCTGTCTATGGTCCTTCCCCCACTCCCCCTAGATACTTGCTGGCATCCCTTGGTTTTTGTGAGAGGAAGGAATACTTAGGAGTAAGGTGGAGTTGCCTCAACCTCCTCACACCTTACCTTTGAAACTCAGCACCTGTAGCTAGAGCAATAAACTTCAGTTCTGTAGACATAGCCAGGAGACAATGAATGTGTTGGACTTGGTTTTCCGTGGTGGTTGCCCACCATTCAATGGAGACAAGCAGGAGGTTGGAAGAACACAACAAGCCAGGCAGTCATCAGGAGGTGGAGAAGTCAATGTTACGGGTGTAACCCTTCTTCCAGCTTCCTGCTTGTCTAGCTTGGATTCCAGCTCTGCAGTTTTTTTTGTCTCTAACCTTTCAATGGAGACAAACAAGTGCTTGCATGAGCAGATTTGAAGGGCAGAATGGCCTATTGCTACTTCTAAGTCCTATATTGCTATGCTCCCATAAAGCCACCCTGAGTCTTTTGATTTTCTTTGCTGCTTCTGCTTGCAGCCTGCCACTCCACCATTCTAGTGGATCAATAAATGCCTGAGCACACACTGCTTGAGAGCAACGAACAAAGTAAAGCTCCTTCTTAGCAGCTGTATATGCTTGAAAGTGACTAACCAAAGGTCTGATGTGAGGAGCGGGAGCTGGTGAGGAGGCTGGGGCAGGCAGATGGCATGTTGCACTCACATGCAACGTTACTGAACCTCTTCTGAAAGTGAATCCAGTTTCTTCACACCATGTTCCTTCTGGGTGTGCGTGGGTGTGCGTGGTATGGAAGAGCGGCCTCTTCCTGCCATCATCTTGGAGTCATAGAGTCATAGAGATGTCCAGTATGGAAGCAGACCCTTTAGTCCAACCTGTCCATGCCGATTAGATATCCCAACCCAATCTAGTCCCAGCTGCCAGCACCCGGCCCATATCCCTCCAAACCCTTCCTATTCATATACCCATCCAAATGCCTTTTAAATGTTGCAATTGTACCAGCCTCCACCACTTCCTCTGGCAGCTCATTCCATACACGTACCACCCTCTGCGTGAAAAAGTTGCCTCTTAGGTCTCTTTTACATCTTTTCCCTCTCACACTAAACCTATGCCTTCTAGTTGTGGACTCTCTGACCCCAGGGAAATGACTTTGTCTATTTATCCTATCCATGCCCCTCATAATTTTATAAACCTCTATAACCTCAGCATCTGACATTCCAGGAAAACAGCCCCAGTTTATTCAGCCTCTCCCTATAGCTCAAATCACCCAACCCTGGCAACATCCTTGTAAATTCTTTCTGAACCTTTCAAGTTTCACAACATCTTTCCGATAGGAAGGAGACCAGAATTGCACGCAATATTCCAAAAGTGGCCTAACCAATGTCCTGTTGAAGGATTGGGTAAGCCCTCATCCAAGAATTGCACATTGCCCTTACACCAGGAACTCACCTGATCTATTACCAAGTTGCTGTCAATCTAATATCTTTTGGACAACAGTTATACCCCTCGAAGGGCTAATTAGCTCCCAACCCCCTTTCTATCTGATTGAAGGGGCACCCCAATGAAATTTGAAGTCAATAACAGCTGCCCCTGGGGTGGGTACAGGGTTCCACATTGCTGCTATGAACATCCTGCCCTTCAGCTAGAAGTCTTTAAAATTACATGACCTTGGATTGAAATGGTTAATTCCCCAAGCTGTATATGAAAAGCACAAGTCTGTTTAAAGCAATCACAGATCTGAATCAAATTTCCAACCTCAAAATTGTAGTCAAGTACCCACCACAAAGCAAAAAGATTTGATTCTGGCTAGTGTAGAAACTTGCACACTCTGTGGTACATACGTTCAATGGAAATACAACACCATCCATAAACTGGAGCCGAGGTGTGTTCTACGTATTGAGGAAATTGAATGTAGCTGAAGTCAGTGGAATTAATAGGTGCAAACTGAATTTAATCATTTCACCACAAATAGAGTAAAAGTCAAGCATTTTCTCACTTAGATGAAATTCAGAATCAAGAATCATGATGTTTAAAACAAGCAAATGAATTTAGAAGCAAGCTTTTGATTTAAATTGCAATTATATGGCAGCTTTTTCAATGCTACACAATGAATTTGCCTGAACAACAACATAAAGATACCAGAGATTTGAATCCATTCATGCCATCTGGGGTTACATGCAACTGCTTTGGTTTTCCACCAGATGGAGCAGTATGAAAACAGGTGCATAAAGGACTGTATCTGGGTCTTCTTTTTGGATCTCCTAGGAACTTTATTAAAGTTAATACAATGTGTTGAGGAGGTATGAATGAAAGCACCATGATCGTGTTTTGCAAACTTTAAAAAAAACACCTTGGATGTAGGCCAATGTGCAAGTGTGGAAGGTCACATGCCTAGAGTTTTGTTCAGGTCGCCCTATTTTGGTTTACGATTAGAGTGGTGCTGGAAAAGCACAGCAGGTCAGGCAGCATCCGAGAAGCAGGAAAATTGACATTTTTGGCAAAAGACCTTCATTAGGAAGTCCTTCCTGTTAAAGGGCTTTTGTCTGAAACGTAGATTTTCCTGCTCCTCTGATGCTGCCTGACCTGCTGTGCTTTTCCAGCACCACTCTAATCTTGACTCTAATCTCCAGTATCTACAGTACCCACCTGCCTATTTTGGTTTAAATCCAGCGATAAATAAGGGCACTGCCAGTTCTGTTTTGCACTTAACAGATATCAACCGTTGAAATTAGCAGTACAATCATTGAAGCAAGATTCACTATATCCTATTAAAATAAGAAGAAATCCAATGATACTGAGCAGTCCAGAGAGGAGAAAGAACCGGCAAGTGTGTCATTTTAATATGTTGGAAAGATATTATGACAGGGATGATAGTCAGGAGAAAATTGTACTTACAATAGTGAAAGAAATAGGGAGTGAAATATAAGCATCAGAATAATGGGAGAATGAATCAAAAATAGAAAATTCAAATGTTAACTTGTCAATAATCATATCTGAAAATGTAGAAATATGTAAAAGATTGAATAACATTACTTTCATCTTCCCGAAGATTATTGAAGTGTCTTACAAAGGCTTTAAGAGAATTATAAGAGTTCTGACTCTTCATGATGTTGATGTGAGGAATGCAGTACCTCCAAAACAATATCCATACTGACTCAATCCAGAGAGATTAGCTCACATGAGGGAGGAGATTAAGTATATAACACCTAGACATTATAGAACTTAGTCAAAGTAGTTGAAGCTCTTCTACTCTGATGGTGCCAAATCAGCATGGGTCACAAAGCATCTCCACTAATTATCACAAAGTCAACATGGTACCAAAACTGTACTCATATCCAATACCACAACTGAAGGATTATTTTGAATAAATTGTTCATGTCCAGTTTGTCACAAAAATCAATTTGCTTTAGGGATATTTGCAAGAAATAGAAGCTTCTTTAACACTGGGTGGACTTTATTTATGTAAAGGCATACTGTTTAGAATGAAAAATGCATTAGCAACATTTCCACAGTTAACTGATAAAGTAATTGAAGGATGTGGTTATTTTACTGTCTACCTTAATCATTTGGATGTTTTTTAGCCAAACCTGCGAAGAACAGTCATACCATTTGATTGAACTGTTTGATAGACTAAAAAGCATATTTGGCTAAACATTTGGTCAAGAGTGCATTTGCAAAGACCTAGATAACACATCTGGGTGATTACTGAGAGACAAGGCCCAACAGCATAGGAACACATATGTGTTTGAAGTTAATAGTTAACTCTGTAGCTGTGGTGATTTATTTTAAAACAGTTTTGAGGCCTGGTTTTAGAGTGAATGAGTTTTGTGGGCTACAAATGGACTTTATTTATTTGCAACCCAGCAAGGCAAATAATAGGGCCTTTTTCAGAGGCCTCTGGAACCTGTTTTATTTAAACTTTAGGGAAGCATCCATTGCTCAGAGACGGACTCCTGGATTTCAGTTTTTACTTTGAGTGGAGAAGTTCTCTGAAGATCTTGGAATAGCATGGTTGTACAGACCCATGGGCCTGAAAGGGAAGTATATATAGTGAATTGGGTGACATTTGAGTGTGGAGTTAGTCCCAAACCAGAGGTTTTGGAATATAACCCTAAGGAGGTTTCTTGAAGCTGAGTATATCGAAGCTCAGGTGTACGGTAACTCCAGGAAGGAGCTATCTGCATTTCCAATCTAAAAATTAAAATTGCAAGTGAGTTAAACATAACAAGGGGTTAGATACAGTTGCTCCTGTATGAGTCTTGAATGAACGACATTTTTTGGTACTGCAGAAAAATTGTTTTGTTTCCTTTCATTGAAGTGTTTGGGAATTAATGGGATTATATTTTTATAATCCTTTAAAAATTCTTTGAATTTGTATTATAAGTTCTCCTCGTGTCTGCGTGGGTTTCCTCCAGGTGCTCCGGTTTCCTCCCACAGTCCAAAGATGTGCAGGTTAGGTGAATTGGCCATGCTAAATTTCCTGTAGTGTGAGGTGGATTAGTCATGGGTAAATGTAGGGGGATGGGTCTGGGTGGGTTGCTCTTCGGAGGGTCGGTGTGGACTTGTTGGGCCGAAGGGCCTGTTTCCACACTGTATGGAATCCAGTCTAAAAAATCTAAACAAAAAGTAGATGGGTGGGTTTATTCTATTTTATTTTCTTTTGTTTGTAATAAACTTCTATTTTATTATTAGCGTAAAATCTGCAACAGTGTGTGGTTATGTCTCAGTGAGGGACCACTTTGTTAAAACCAAAACAAATCAAAATATGATTTATCAAGCCAGGTTTCTCTCAGGATTGTCCAGTACTGTATTAACATCATCTAGCATCATAATAATGTCTGCTATTAAGGCTGAGTTAAAGAAATCTTTGACTTGATTTAGGGATTATGGGGGCAGGCAGGATAGTGAACTTAACGACTACATCAGATCAGCCATGAACTTACTGAATGACAGTGTCAGCTCAATGGACCCCACCTGCTCCTATTACTTATCGTATTACTTAGGATTAACATAAAATAAAATTTAAAAACTGACTTATTTATTGCTTTTTCTCCGAATAAGAAACTATTTTCAAAATCAGTATGATGGCAGGTTGGATGGTTTTACATTTATTGCTATTGCTTAGTTTACAGATTAACGCAGATAACATGTTCTTATTGATAACTGGTGACCTGTGACAGCCTCTGGTTGCATTTGACAAGGAAGGAAAGTATTTTACAGGATTATGTTGCTAAGTTGGGAATCACATAGATATGGCACATCTGAACATGTTACATATAATTTAAAAAATGGCATTTAATCACATTTCTAAGAATCTAAATATTTTTAGAACAGCACAGCAGTTTGGAGGTTCTGTGCCACTGCAATGTTTACAGGGTTTGAGCTCCAATTTTGGCTCATACTTGAGTGTGCCAGGCATTCAACTGTAAGTTCTGCCAATTCTTAGCCACTGTGAGAACTGGAATGTCTTTACTGTGTGAAAAAGCTGGCCTGCTGCTATCATCTATCATGTTACACAAATTCTGTTGGTTAAGCAAGGGAGCACCTCTATTGTTATTATCTGCAGAGGGTCTCCTGACCCATTCACTCTCTTTTTGATCATAGAGATCATAAAGTCATACAGTATGGAAACAGATCCTTCGGTCCAACTTAGCCATGCCAACCAGATGTCTCAAAATGATAAGGAGAATAATCTTTCAAATACCACGTTAATGTTTGCAGGATTTCAGGCTTAGCAACTAGTGTCCTTCGATCAGATTGCCAAAAAGTTACATTTGTTTACTGTTACACAAAATACTACATCTCTTAATTTCTACTTGGCCAGTAAAGCTTAACGAGGCTGCTGTTAGTGAATGGATTTGATGCCAGATCAGTTGATAATGGGAATTATGAGCTGTTATGTGTTCACACAAGCTGTAGTTCATTCACTTCAACGTCATGCTGCTAACAGCTGGAAGGTTTATTGAGTTCTGCAAACTCCTGTACCTTGTCATTCTTTTTTATTCCATCTTACTGCTGTATGTTTTCACCTAATGAATGGCATGTAATCTCATGCATTAAATTCTGCTTTAATGACCACAACATTCTCGTTTGGCATCCTTCCATCTAATGATGCTTCAAGCTATGGTGATCAACTTCATGAAACATTGCCTGATTTGTAATAGGGAGGTGGTGTCATTGTGGTAATGTCACTGGGATAGCAATCTAAAATTCTGGGCTAATGCTCCTGGAGGACGTTTAAATCCCAGCAACAACAGTTGGGGAAATTTGACTTCAATGAAATTCTGAAATAAAGAGATTACCTTATGGTAACCGTCATCTATAATCATAAAAACTCAACTGCCTTGCAAATATCCTTTCGGGCAAAATCTGTCATCCTTACCCAGTTTGGCCAAAGGGTGACTCCAGACCCACTGTTTGGTTGACTCACAACTGAATTCTGGGTAATTAGGGAAGGGCAATGAATGATAGCCTAGCCAGCAATGCCCACATCCTGTGAATGAATTTAAGAAGAGGAGACCCACTCTGGAAAAGCTGTCTCCTCATTTGCATTTGCAATGGGCTGCCCTATTGCTTTTCTGGGTCCTCTCCTTGACCAATTGAAACGCTTTTATGAAAATTTCTATTATTACTCATCTCTTCCAATGCTACCTCAACAGTCAGCCTTCTGGGTTCATGGCTGTTAGTAGCTACCTCCCAGCTATCAGTGGTCAATGCCCACGCTTGTTATATCTTGCTTCCAGTACCCTGGCCATAGATATATGGAAGCTGAGGAGTTTATGACCCAATAGTGTATTCACCATACAGAAGGTCCTTTGGCATGTGACCATCAACTAATCAATGAATGTGGCTGAGCCAGAGCAGATGTTATTGACATAGCAACAAATTTATAGGAACACTCGAACAAGAGTAGCCCATCCAATCTGGTGAGCATACCCCGATTGAAAACATCAATGCCTTTTACCTCACCTCATTCCAGTAACTGTCATCAGAAATCTATCATATTGTGCAGATGGAATTAGCATTCTGTTGAGTTCTCACTCCACTGATGTTGCCAGACTTCGTGTGTTGCTCCATCACTTACTGTTTTTCTTTCAGATCTCCAGAATCCACAGGATTTTGCTTTTACTCATTATAATGCTGCCTTTGAAATGTGGCCCCTCTGAAAATGCAAGACTGCTTGGAGCATTGAAATCCCAAAGTATTGCTTGAAACTCCAACTTCTGCCTCAGAGTAGAGAATGCTACTGAGTCAAGCTAAATGTATTATAATAAATACCACATGCAATTTTGTTTTATATAGAACTGTATCCTGCACAGAACCTAGCTTATAAACTCAGAATATTAAACTATTCATAATAAAACCATTCGTAACACAGATATCGGGTCAGTGATTTTCCTACTCAGGATGGGGCGTCAGCACCTGCCACATTTATTGTGCTTTATGACTGTCAGAAGGGCAATGCTCATTGATTTTGTTTATGCCAAAAGTCTTGCATGTCTCTCTTTGACCACCATTTGTGTTTTACTGAATATTTGTCAGACTGACATGTTAGGTGATATGATGCAGATGCTGTTGCTATCCTGCTACCTTCTTACTGCTGTAAGATGACATACATCCCTGAAGGCTGATTTGAGCAATTTGTACTTACTATGAATGATCTCCTGGGAATTCAGACTGAAAAGGTCATATGTAAAAGCTTCTAGCTGAGTAACAAAAAATATGAAAAGGAAATTCTGCTTCATTGTCCCTTTTCAGTCATCTAATATTATAAAGAACTAAGTTAAGTAATTGTTTTAAAAAGTAACACAAAGTCAGAGCTTTTTGTCTTGCATTCCTCAGGACTAGGATGCAACAAATCACACTTGGAGAAAGAAAGCCAATTTGAGGTTAAGAAGAGACTGCTGATTTATTGGGCCATCATTGGCACGTAAGTACATCAGGGAAGATTCAATGTGAACTAAGATTGACATTTAACTGTCCCTGCTGTATCTTTGACTTACACATCATTTCAGCAGTGCCTAAGGACTTGGCTCAACAGAAAATGACATACGACTTTGCTATTAATGTCTATTATTCCTGAATCATGGATTTATCAACTATTACTACACGAAGTAGGCCATTTGGTTAGTTACAGCCTGAGAAGGTAATACAAGTCATTCTGCTATAACGCGTGCTTCATTAATGCAAATTTGCGATAACACAATTAATGAATTGGGGATACTGTTTCTATAGTGCGAAGTTTTAACGTATGTATTAGTTATAACGTGATTCCAGCTCAATTAGTTAAGCGATGCTGTTATTACGCAATTTTCTTATAACATTGGTTTGCAGGAGAACGGAACTACCGCATTATAGCAGAACCAACTGTAATTGGGCTTCCTCTTGTTCCATAATAAAGCTAAACAGCAAATATTGGGATTTTTGGCCTAAAAATGAAAGATTACAACATTTGTACAAATTTTCATGTGATTTCCTTAGCAAGACATTTGCTACTCTTGCCCTTCTTGGTAATTTGAGGTCATGGACTTGAATGGTGCTGAAGTAAGTGATGGAGAAGCTGGATATTGACCATAATGATGAAAGTGCCAATGTGCTGTTCTGGATGGTGTGAGGACCTTTTAAACATTGTTGCTGCTGCTTATGTGCAGTGAAGTGCTGATGATCAATCTTCTAGCTTGAGCACTTAAATAGTGTTACAGTTTATCCTGAGGAAATTTCAAAGCACTTCGAAACAAATTGATTATGAAGCATAGTTATTGATTTTTTTTCACTCTAAGATAACACCTGCCAGCTTACTGACATTTCATGTGTAACCCTTCTTCAGGACTGGGGGTGGGTTCAGGGGGAGCTGCAGATAAATGGGGAGGTGGGGGCAGGGTGGTGAAGTGGGGAAAGGTGAAGACAGGTAGATGGTATGACCTGGTTGATCAATGGGAGGATTGAATCCAGTTGGTGTCAGGGAACAGCGGAAGGAGGGTGGAGGGGCTGGGAAGAGAATCAGGGGACGGGGAGGGATTATTTGAAATTGGAGAACTCAATGTTGAGTCCTCCAGGTTGTAGGCTGCCAAGGCAGAAGATAAGGTATTATTCCTTCAATTGGAGCTGTAGTTTGTTTTGGCAATGGAGGAGACCAAGGATAGTCATGCCGGAGAGGGAGTGGTCGGGGGAATTGAAATGGGCAGTGACTGAGAGATCCGGTCGCGATGCTCGGCTGCAATGCTCGGTTAGACGTTCCCTAAGTTTACGTTTAGTCCCCCTGATATAGAGAAGACCACATTGACAGCACCTGATGCAATAAACTATCCCCAATCCATTGACCCCCTTCCCAGCCCCTCCCCATCTTTTCGACTCCTCCCTGCTACCAACTGGATTCATTCCTCCCATTGACCAACTAGGTCATACCCTCCATCTGTCTTCACCTATCCCAACTTCACCACCTTGCTCCCACCTCTCCCTTTGTTTGGAGCTCCCCCCCACCCCTACTTCCATTCCTGAAGAAGGGTTACACCCGAAACGTTGACTTCTCCACCTCCTGAAACTGCCAGGCTTGCTGTGTTCTTCCAGCCTCCTGCCTGTCTACTTTGGATTCCAGCATCTGCAGTATTTTTGTCTCTATTCAAGCTTACTGACATTGGCAAAAATAGCATCCCATTGGAAGACAGGAGCAAAACTAGCAGAAGAAGAATCAGTTCTGAAAGAGAGATTGAAAAGTCATCTATCTGATTTATTGTAATGTTTTGACACAATCTAAACGTTCATCTATTTTAGGATGATGTAATATTCTGAACCCATAAGTAACCATATTTTAAATTGTAATTAATTCTAAAATATTGCCAGTTAAGGATTCAGAATATTGCATCATTCTAAAATAGATGAACTTTTAGATTATGCCAAAGCATTACAATAAATCAGATAGATTTTGATGATCTAAGTGGAATCAAATGATTAATATCCTTATGTTGATGTTAATATGCATCAGTTCTCTTCAGTGAAAATCATTAATGCAGTCTGTGCTTTGGACACTTTGACCAGGTTATGCATTAAAAACACTTTATACAAGTGTTCTTATCGGTGTGATGGGCAATGGGACACAGAATTCAGTTTGTGGTTTAACTTAATTTTATTAACAAAATATTCCTTATTAAAACATCATGTGAGCATTTCCCAAATTCCCACAATAATTACCATCCATATAGCTCTATCTGTCTGAGCAAGGATAGTACGTGCAATGATCCACATGTTCGAGCTGGGCTGTTGGCATCTACTTCCTCCCTGACCTAGGGCTGTCTATCTTCCCCAAAGGTGGGCCTCACAGGTCATGGTGGATCTTCCCCTGGATCTTTTTGGTTGTTACACCGTTTTCTGCCACAAGTCTTCGCTGTATCTTCACTGAGGGGGTAACTCCCAGGCGTGTATTTTTATCCCCCTCACCACCCATCCCTGGCTTTACAGAATATTCTGTGGACCTTTGGCCAATGGGGTCATGTGCTGGATTCAAAGCATCCAAAATGGGGTTACACCAACACCCTTTGCTGTTGTCATGATGGAAGGTGTAAAGTACACATACTCAGGCATTCAAGATGCCAGAATGTCTGATCGACACTTCTTCAGGACATAACCCTTAGGCTGGTTGTAACTGGTTCCCCCTGAAATGTTGTGACCTCTGTGATCTCAGTCTCCACTATTGGGTGTAGCTGCTGGCTACTGTTTAATTTAGTTTAGCCAATTTTCTGTCAGGCCTGACTTGTCTGGCTGTGGGTCAACTTAGAAATTCTAATTCTGGGGCCATGGCTGCTTGACCATATTAAGCATATAACTGGCAGCCCGTAAGAATAAAAAAAAGTCTCTAGCAAACAAAATACTGTCCGATTTAATAAGCAACTTCAAAGTGTCAACCATTAAGAAAACTGAGAAACATCAGAAAATTATGTACCTCAACCTTTTAACTTAGTTTAGCTGCAATCATATAACTTTTATTTTCAGCATAACCAAAGCCCACACTTCTGTTTGTAATAGAACTGTCAACGTTTCTGCCAGAGTGCGGGGTAATAAGTTGAAGACATATTTCAAACGTTATTACTGCCAAGTTTCCAAATTCCTACTGTGAGACATCAAAATAAAGAATAGCTATTGTACATCAGAAGTAAAGTCAGAATGGTGGACAGCAAATATCCAGGTATCATCAATGCCAGTCTACTGTTGGCCACCAGGAGGCATAATCCAAGCACTGTAAATACGATGATGCCAGCTTCATCTTTCTGAAACGCAATCCAGCATATGTGCTTTGAAAGTGGCAGAATTCATCCCATTGAGGCAAGTGCGGATGACAGCAGGCAGGAGACCCGAACTTATCACCTCTTGGCTTGTATTCAAGTGCTGATCAATTTGAGCAACAACTACTGGTTCAAAGAAAGCTTTTAATAGGTGGAGACTTACGTGGAATTTTGAGTGTTTTTAAGTTTTATTTCAACAAGGCTAAAAACATTGCTAAGTTTTAAATGTTCTTGGCAAATCTACACTTTAAAGTTACCCTCAGTAGGAGCAAACTACTATCGTTTATTGATTTTGTAAATTATTGTCTTAATTTATATGCAGGCATTCTTAAGCAGTGTTTCTGATGGAGATGAGGAATCTGTGATAAATCACAGCCTTTGCTATACTTGCCTGGCTGCGTCTGTCACCAGGCCTGGTCGGAGTGTAATCAGAGCCTTCCCTGGTTGGCTATCAATGCCCAGCAATCACTAAGGATTAATTAAATGCTGATATGAAACCCAGATGTGAACAGTAAAATAGAAAACCATAGAAAGCATCTTTTGGGGAAATACGAAGGGGAGTTTAATTTGCCCACCCAGGAGAAAGAAGCAAATTGGAAGAGAAAAGATTTACAGCACATTGGGAGTGAAATCTGGAAAGCTAATTTCCTTGCTTAGTAGATAATTAGGGATGATGACAAGTTGGACTTTGTGGATTTTTGACACTGCTAGAGTACTCCAAGAGCTGGCAAACAAATTGTGTCAGTGTTCACTTCAGAATTAAGCCAGCCTTTCTACTATGTGCATTATGGTGAAGATGATAAATTATCTTTTTAAGACTGGCCTTTTAAGACTGGCCTGCAGTAGATTTTAATTCTCTTCACAATAGATGCAGAAAGTTTATTCAGCACTGGAAAAGTATGACAGGTTCAATTGATTTAGGTAGCAAAACTAAAAAATGTTGATGCTAGGACAACTACCCGAAAGTTTGCATTGTGCTGCACAGTCCCATTAGAGCTAATGGCAGCATCATGAAATTTGGCCACTGAGCTCAGTTGACTATGTGTTATTCTAAAACTGTGGCTACAAGATGCTGCTCCAGAGGTGGCTTGCTGATCTTAATTAGAAGATAGCAAGAGAGTACAGCTTAGGTACTGAGGGAGGCAGAGGGCAATATAGAAGCAAGTAATGTTCCATATGGTGGGCCATGGATTCAATGTGGATTCTGGAGGAGCCTGATCTTCCTGACTCCAAAATATACTTGGTGACTGTGGCCACATGCAATCAAGTTGTGCATCAAGCGATTCAAGCTAGAGTTAAGTGCCCTCCATATGCATGTGCCTTGCTCCCAGTGCCTGTTTAAGAAATGTCTCTGCAGTAACCCTGACCAATATGGCAGGAGGCTTACCTCCAGAAAAGCTTACCTCCAGCATGAAATGAACATGAGCAAATGGTCCACTTAGTTGACTGATTTATGTCTGTACAACAGTCCCGACACAATCCAGTATCTAAATACATCAATAACAATTTTCATAGTGAATAATGGTGATAATTTCTGAACAAATTCATCCATTCGATGGAGGCCAGGCATGTCTGCAGGCTAGTTAGTTCTTTTGATACCCTCAGCAGTTCAGCCAATAGGTTGCAGCCCTAATTAGATTAGATTAGATTCCCTACAGTGTGGAAACAGGCCCTTCAGCCCAACCAGTCCACACAGACCCTCCAAAGAGTAACCCACCTAGACCCAGTTCCCTCTGACTAATGCACCTAACACTATGGGCAATTTAGCATGGCCAATTCACCTAACCTGCACATCTTTGTGACTGTGGGAGGAAACCGGAGTACCCGGAGTAAACCCATGCAGACACGGGGAGAATGTGCAAACTCCACACAGACAGTCTCCTGAGGCTGGAATCGAACCTGGGACCCTGGTGCTGTGAGGCAGCAGTGCTAACCACGAGCCACCGTGCTGTCCCGTGTGTCACCATAAAGGATACATTACAAGGGGCTCTTAGTTATGTGGAGGCTTTTTACTGGCATGAGGGCCTTAAGTATTTGCCTCCCACTTCACAGTAAACTAACTAGCCACAATGAACCACGCAACTGCCACTTAACAATTAACATCGCCATGTTGGCAAAGTGCTGACAGACATCAAAAATGTGCAGCAGGTGATCTCACCAAAGTTCTGAGGCTGAATTCCTTGAATCCTTTGCAGAAACGGAGATGCAAATCAATTTCAATAAGAAAATTAAATATCACAGCTGTAAGCATAGTGACGGAGAGAATTAGAAATAATAATTGAGAAAAGATAAACAACAAGTAATACATTTGCAAAGATCTGAACAGAGAAATTAATACCAATTCAGAAAAATATAACTAGGAGTAAGAAAGAATTTTGGTAATACGGGCCAACCAGTACCAATATTGTTAATGAAGGTTACAGAGGCTCTGAGAATATCTGACCTGCGTGAGTTAGAGAATCTGAATTATATCCAACAATCAATCGACATTAGAATTGAGCTTCAAAAGATAAATTGCCATCATCATTCTTGCAAGTAAAAGTCATCCTGCTGTAACGTGCATTTTGTCAATGCAAATTCACTGTAACACGATTGATGAATGGGGAATGCTGTTTCTCTAGTGCAAATTTTTAAAACATGTGTTGGCTATAGCGCGATCGCATTGCCAACACTTTAAGTGTTATTTGTATTGCGCGATTCTTGTGTAGTGTGGGGTCGCACAGGAATGCGACTATTGTGACTATAGAAGAAATGACTGTGTATAGCTTGCTTAGAGGATGAAATGAGTGAGGCAGCTGCATGGGAAGGGCAGTTTGTGGTCATTAGATGAAAGACACCTTATTAGGTAGAGGAAAAGGCAGAGAGAATGAACATTGTCTTGTAAATGGAGAAGATTGTATATGAGGTGACTTTTGGAGACTTTGATGAAGGCTCAAGGAAAGAGAGTATAAAGGGAAGAGATTGAAAGAGTATCTGTGGCAAGACACAAGAACAAAGAATCAGTTGGGCAACCGGGAGGGTGATATCCTGTTGAATGGGATGCACAGGGAAGAGAGAGCGAGTATGTATTCCCACATAAAATATGTAATTCCTGTGAGCATTCGCACAAAAGACTTACTGTGGATATTAAATTTGATTTCAGAATTGGGCAGCAACCAAAGTTGCTGTGTAGTCACAGTGCATTAGTTACTAAGAGTAGAGGGTAGAAGACTAATTTAAACTAAATCCATTTAGTACATAAATAGGCAACACATAACATAAATGAAAATGAGTTTCATTTGAAAGGATAAATAGATGTATTCATAAGACACATCAGAATTTTCTCAGGCTTTTATGACACCTATATGAAAATGTAAAAGTATAAGATTTTCAGCCTTCCAAAGCTCACTCTACTTTTGAATAAATTAGGTTGAGGTAATTGCATAAAACAGGACACTTTCTCCTCGGTAGGTGTCCTGCAGCTATCACAGGTGGAAATTAAAAATTCTGGCGAATGAGCAAAATATGAACACCCAAACATCTGCTAACACCATATTCTGCAGTGCCAATATTAATAGTTAAAGAAAAATACAGCCATATCTTCTTTCATGTCAGGAACAGGAGACCATTAATATTTTTCAAATTTTAAATTTTAGCCAATGGCAGTGCATTAGCACTCTCAGTCAATATTATCCAAATCAAGCAAGTGGCTTCATTCCATGATGTAAAAGCTAGGGAATCAAGTGCAATAACAAGGAGTGGCAAACATCTTGATCTTTTCCCCAGTGTCCATTTTCATAAGAAATAAAGGATGCAAAAATCAGATCAGTAGCGCCACTGCCACTTATCACCCCCATGGGTGGTAGAGAGAGAGAAAGAGAGATAGTGTTGGAGAAAGAGAGAAAGAGACTGCGAGATCATGTGCATGTATGTGTGTGTTGCATATACCTTTCCTTTAAGACTAGATCCTGAGCATGTGTATTAGAGCTATATATACTGTGTTGGAAACTATCCCTTTAATGTTAATGTTCATTCATTTGACCTGATTTTACTACACAGTGGTTATAGTGACCATATCCACAAAACCAGAGGCAAGTGGCAAGGAGAGCCTATAGGTGCCATTTCTCTGCCCATTGGCCCATCTGGTCAAGATCCTGTTGTAATCTGAGGTAACCCTCTTCGTTGTCCACTACACCTCCACTTTTGATGTCATCTGCAAACTTATAACTGTACCTCTTATGCTCGCATCCAAATCATTTATGTAAATGACAAAAAGTAGAGGACCCAGCAACGATCCTTGTGGCACTCCACTGGTCACAGGTCTCCAGTCTGAAAAACAACCCTCCACCATCACTCTCTGTCTTCTACCTTTGAGCCAGTTCTGTATCCAAATGGCTAGTTCTCCCTGTATTCCATGAGATCGAACCTTACTAATCAGTCTCCCATGGGGAACCTTGTCAAACGCCTTACTGAAGTCCATATAGATCACATATACCACTCTGCCCTCATCAATCCTCTTTGTTACTTCTTCAAAAAACTCAATCATGTTTGTACGACATGATTTCCCACGCATAAAGCCAAGTTGACTATTCCTCATCAGTCCTTGCCTTTCCAAATACATGTACGTTCTGTCCCTCAGGATTCCTTCCAACAACTTACCCACCACCGGGGTCAGGCTCACTGGTCTATAGTTCCCTGGCTTGTCCTTACCACTCTTCTTAAACAGTGGCACCACGTTTACCAACGTCCAGTCTTCCGGTACCTCACCTGTGACTATCGATGATATAAATATCTCAGCATGAGGCCCAGCAATCACTTCTCTAGCTTCCCACAGAGTTCTTGGGTACACCTGTTCAGGTCCTGTTAGCATTAGCTTCTTTTGAAAAGTGACTATGAATAAATGATAATGAAAATACAGAGCTTAAGCAAGTTCAAATATTTAGCTGAGATTAAGAGTAATTGACATGTTCTGAATCTGTGACTATTGTGCAATTTCTTTCCAGCCTGAAGACCAAAGTGCTGGGCACAAACATCTTATACATCTTATTCTGTGAGTCTATTCCCTCGTTTAAGATTGTGAAGGTGGTCATAAGTTCTCTTCTTGAACTGCTGCCATGCATGTCTATGATGGGGAAGTCAATTAGTTCATCACTTAGCTAAAATGTCTTTATCTGACTCTTAAAATATTAGATTCTGATTTTTATGAAAGCAGGTCAGACATTCACATGACCATAAACTGAAATTAATTTTTCCTCTGTTCTGGAACCTATGTTTGCAAACAAGAATAATTCATCATGCACCTTCATCTCAACTCTGCGGAAGAAAAGGCACCAGTATTGGAAATTCCAGAAGCTTCCAGCAGTAGCAAGTGTGTCACTGTTTGTGAGTGCACGATAGCATGACAGCAGCATTATAGATGCATTGTGGATACATAATAAGATCAGCAGCAGAAAATTGCATGAAATAACTTGCTCACAGGCAGAAAGCCACCATGAAACCTAACTAAAATTACACTTAGTCATTTTTTGGTAAAATTCAGCTCATTGGCTGAGATGGGCTACCCAATTCTGAACTTTAACCTTTTATTTGCTCTAGTTTTCAATGTTGGCTGAGTACTTTCCAGATGCTTTTTTGGCCAATTCACTGCTGTGGTTAGTTTTTCTCGGAAATTTAACACATGGGTCAGAAGTGTAGTCTCTGATATTCGCTTTATAATTTGTTTTTGTTTGATTAATTGAAGGGTTCTCTCAATTGATTCTCTTCTGTCAGTTCTCAAGAATTGAATCTTGTGGATTCATTAGGGAAAAAAACAAATGCTAAGGAGCAACAAGGGAATTCCTTTATTCCAATTACTCAGACAATCCTACATATTAAGTTTTAGTTGTGCTTTTAATGTTTGATGTCATCTTTTAAATGCTGTTTAAGATTGTGGATGATATGAAGACAAAAAGAGTTTAATTCCCAAACTATTCATTATTCCCTTGAATACTTGCAACATGAAATTTGTATGATCCCCAATTTGTTACAATTCCAGATGGGATATCTTAATATCACTGTTGAGGAGGGCTGAATTGACTCCCGTTCTTTCTTCAACCCCCCCCCCCCCCCCCCCCAATTGACTACAACAACATTAATACAAAAAGGATTTCTCTTCCTTTGTGTATACCTTTCCCCCAGACCTCTCGTTAAAAGGAGCCAATTTAACGAGACTTTCTTGAATTAACAAAAAAGAATGAGTTTTTTAATTGCTAAAGACGAGAAGAATTGGTAATGCAATACCCATACGCACAACTTAGATATGTGTGGTGAGTCCAAAAATAAAATTAAAAATCCATTATACGGATAAATCTCTGATTTGGTCATGAAGTACAGATAAGATGACCTTATGCAATTTTGGTTTGCACCCACAATGTTTACATTGGCAATTAAACAGGCAATTTTTGAGATTCCTGGTTTTGTAGGCTGATGGAAGTTCCTTTGTCCTGTTGCCTTTTTTTTAACTGTTTTGCTGCTCTTGGAGTGAGAGAACACAGGGATGACTAGGGGTTAGGTTTTTGACTGATCTTCGAACCTGGCCTGGTATACATGAGAACATTCAGACCCACCAGTCCATGAGCTTAAGCTGGCTTAAGAACTGCTACCCTGTATATTCTTCCAATGGAAAAACACAAAATGTGTCCACAGATTGGGACATAATCCACAGGGGTGGCTTGCTATTGAGCAGTGTGTTATCAATCCCTTGTTATCTTTGTCATCACAAGAGATCACTGTCTTTGAAATCTTTAGATGTTTCATCTCATTGGTTCCATGCAGACGTTTTTTAATACCTGCAGTTATTATCTCTTTAACTGTTCCTTTTAAAAAAATATATCTATTTTGGAAATAAGGATTAAAAAGTCAACAATACTTCAGGTTCCAACCCGTGGTCATAACAAATCTGAACCCTGATTTGATTGCAGTTCCTTGGGTATCTACCTTTCCTTAGATAATATCTACCTTTTAAAAATAAACTAGCTTTTCAATGACTACTTTTGCCATAATTTTCTTCAAAGGTAGAGCTTTAACATTTTGTTGAAATACTCATAATTATTATAAGATTCTGATTCTAACTCCTGGTCTTAGGCGATTTAGTCAATCTATGAAGCTACTGAACAGCCCTTCAAAAAGTCAGGGTGCTAGAATTAAATATGCACATTTAATAGAAAGTGGGGGCTTCCCCACTATCTGAGAAGTACGAGATGTCTTGTAAGCCTATTCAACCTCTCCTTATAGCTGAAATCCTCTAATCCTGGCAAAATCCTTGTACATCTTTTCTGAACCCTTTCAAGTTTCACAATATCTTTTCGATAGGAAGGAGACCAGAATTGCACACAATATTCCAACAGTAGCCTAACCAATATCCTGTACAGCCGCAACATGACCTCCTTACTCATACTCAACACTCTGACCAATAGATATGAGGGGCATGGATAGGATAAATTGACAAAGTTTTCCCTGGGGTAGGGGAGTCCAGAACTAGAGGGCGTAGATTTAGGGTGAGAGGGGAAAGATACAAAAGTGACCTAAGGGGCAACTTTTTCACGCAGAGGGTGGGAAGTGTATGGAATGAGCTGC
The DNA here is from genome assembly GCF_004010195.1 of Chiloscyllium plagiosum. Taxonomy (NCBI): domain Eukaryota; kingdom Metazoa; phylum Chordata; class Chondrichthyes; order Orectolobiformes; family Hemiscylliidae; genus Chiloscyllium; species Chiloscyllium plagiosum. Next base: position 18,166,256 of record NC_057726.1, on the reverse strand, counting down.
CAGAGAAAGTGGTGGAGGCTGGTACAATTGCAACATTTAAAAGGTATCTGAACGGGTATATGAATAGGAAGGGTTTGGAGGGCTATGGGCCGAACACTGGCAGATGGGACTAGATTGGGTTGGGATATCTGGTTGGCATGGACAAGTTGGACTAAAAGGTCTGTACGTCTCTATGACTATAAAATCTGACCAAATCTTTATATATTCCTGGCCAATGGAATTATGGCTTGCTTTTGGAATTTTGTGAGCCACTTATAAAATCTTACTATGATACTCATGTGGAACCTGATTAGAACATAGAACATAGAACAGTACAGCACAGAACAGGCCCTTCAGCCCACGATGTTGTGCCAACCACTGATCCTCATGTATGCACCCTCAAATTTCTGTGACCATATCATGTCCAGTAGTCTCTTAAATGTCCCCAATGACCTTGCTTCCACAACTGCTGCTGGCAACGCATTCCATGCTCTCACAACTCTCTGTGTAAAGAACCCGCCTCTGATATTCCCTCTATACTTTTCTCCAACCAGATTAAAACTATGACCCCTCGTGTTAGTCATTTCTGCCCTGGGTGACCAGAACTGGACGCAGGTTTCCAAGTGCGGTCAAACCAAACTTTTATAGAGCTGCAACAAGATCTCACGACTCTTAAACTCAGTCCCCCTGTTAATGAAAGCCAAAACACCATATGCTTTCTCAACAACCCTGTCCACATGGGTGGCCATTTTAAGAGATCTATGTATCTGTTCACGAAGATCCCTCTGTTCCTCCACACTGCCAAGAATCCTATCCTTAATCTTGTACTCAGCTTTCAAATTCGACCTTCCAAAATGCATCACCTCGCATTTGTCCAGGTTGAACTCTATCTGCCAGTTCTCAGCCCATCTCTGGATTCTGTCAATGTAACGATGCAGTCTACAACAGCCCTCGATACTGTCAACGACGCCTCCAACCTTTGTGTCGTCTGCAAACTTGCTGACACATGCTTCAATTCCCTCATCCAAGTCATTAATAAAAAATACAAACAGTAGAGGCCCAAGGACAGAGCCCTGTGGAACACCACTCATCACAGACTTCCAGGTAGAATATTTTCCTTCTACTACCACTCGCTGTCTTCTGTTGGCCAGGCAATTCTGTATCTAGACAGCTATGTTCCCCTGAATCCCATTCCTCCTGACCTTGTGAATGAGCCTACCATGGGGACCCTTATCAAATGACTTGCTGAAGTTCATATGCATCACATCCACAGCTCGACCCTCATCAACTTTTCTAGTCACATCCTCAAAGAACTCAATGAGGTTTGTGAGGCATGACCTGCCCCTCACAAAGCCGTGTTCACTGCATTTAATCAAGCCATCTTCCAGATGGCCATAAATCCTATCCCTCAGAATCCTTTCTAACACCTTGCAGACGACAGACGTGAGACTTACTGGTCTATAATTGCCGCGGATTTCCCTATTTCCTTTCTTGAAGAGAGGAACTACATTTGCCTCTCTCCAGTCCTCAGGTACGACTCCAGTGGAGAGCGAGGATGCAAAGATCTTCGCAAGTGGCGAAGCAATTGCATTTCTCGTTTCCCAAAGCAGCCAAGGATAAATCTGGTCCGGGCCTGGCGACTTGTCAATCTTAATGTTTGACAAAATTTTCAGCATGTCAGCTTCCTTTATCTCTATCCATTCCAGCATGCACACCTGCTCTTCAAAGGTTTCATTCACTACAAAGTTCATTTCTTTCATAAAGACAGAAGCAAAAAACTCATTTAGGGCTTCCCCTACCTCCTCAGACTCCACACACAAATTCCCTATGCTATCCCTGATCGGCCCTACTCTTTCTTTGATCATTCTCTTATTCCTCACATAAGTGTAAAATGCTTTTGTGTTCTCCCTAATCCGTTCTGCCAAGCCTTTCTTGTGGTCTCTCCTCAGATCATTTTTGAGCTCCTTTCTCGCCTGCCTGTAATCCTCTAGAGCTGAGCTTGACCCTAGCTTCCTCCACCTTATGTAAGCTACCTTTTTCCTTTTAACGAGAAGCTCCATCACTCTCGTCATCCAAGGTTCCTTTATCTTACCACTTCTTGCCTGTCTCAGAGGGACATATTTATTCATCACTTGCAACAACTGTTCCTTAAACAGTCTCCATATGTCTATAGTATACCTGATGGACCACTGCCCATTCTTCACCAGTTGGTATTTGTGGTGGTATTTCCTTATCAACATTTCATTGCTTAAATAATAACATTCAGGTATTGGTTCTGATTCCCTTTCTAAGTGTGCTGTGTGATACAGTCCTCCCAGCTCAGGATCTGTTTGTTGCAGCTCTGTTGAAGAAGATGGGTTGACTATTTCAGCCTCATTCTCTTTACCTTCTTTTCAGTTTTTTTTTGCAAAAATAGAGTAAGATACAAGAATTTTCACATCACCTCCCCTTGTATGGCGTCTTGCTCTTTCTCTCCTATTTTAGTGACCTGAGATCGAGTCACAAACCAATTAGGAGACAATCTAGGTTGTTGCTCCTATAGTACTACATTTTCCTTTTCCCTGAAGTCAATGTTTTTGAAACAGCCATGTCATTTCTCAAAATAAAATCAATTCCTTCCAAAGGTATTTGTTTGACTACTCTGATTACACCTTCTGCCTCACAGTGCCAGGGACCCTGGTTCAATTCCAGCCTCGGGTGACTGTCTGTGTGGAGTTTGCTCATTCTCCCTGCATCTGCGTGGGTTTCCTTCGGGTGCTCCGGGTTACTCTCACAGTCCAAAGACATGCAGGTTATGTGAATTGGCCAAGCTAAATTTCCCATAGTGGTCAGGGATGTGTAGGTTAGGTGCATTAGCCAGGCGAAATGTCGAGTAACAGGGTAGAGTAATGGGTTTGGGTGGGATACTCTTTAGAGGGTCGGTGTGGACTTGTTGGGTCAAATGGCCTGTTTCCACACTGTGGGGATTCCTAATTCCTAAAGGCACACTTTAATTCAGTTATATATAATGGGATCAGTTTGTAACCTCAGTCACATCAGGATTTGGAGAATGCTGTTGGTGTTCATGAGGTCTATTAAATGATGTATGAGTTAACTTGGGAGTCAGGGCCAGTAGTTACTCATGAATTAGTCGAGGTATTTAATAGTTTAACATTTTCTGAGTAGATATTGACTTAACTTCAGTGGAGCTTTCTCAATTCTTTGTTTTAATTTGATACTATCACTTCCTCTGGCAATTCCTTCAGAATCTGCTAAGGTGGGGATTCTACAGGGTGAAATGATATTGAGATCTCTCAATGCGTTTATGGGTTTGTCTGCCTGATCAAAAATAAAGAAATACCTTTCCATTTGAAATGAAATGTTCAGAATTTCCTGTTTCTGTTGATTAATCATCAAGGAGGCAGTTCCTGATTGACCTGAGACATCTTTCTCTTCCTTGTCAGTTCTGAGGGAGAATGCTCTGCCTGTACCTATAGGGGATGTCAAATGAAGATGTATTCACTGATCTTGACAGCCTCTTTCAGGTCATTAGACATCTTCATGACACTGGTGCCAGGATTTAGATGTCAGAAATTGACCTCCTTGGCCACCTGCCCCATTTTACTTCGAGAATCTCCTTGTCCCCAGCGGGATAGAACATAGAATATAGAACAGTAGAGCACTGAACAGGCCCTTCAGCCCTCAGTCTTGTGCCGCCCTTTTATCCTACGCTAAGATCAAACTAACCTATATACCCTTCACTTCACTATCTTCCATGTGCCTATCAAGTGTTGCTTAAATGTCCCTAATGTATCTGACTCTACTACCACTGCTGGCAGTGCATTCCATGCACCCACCACTCTCTATGTAAAGAACCTACCTCTGACATCTCCCTTAAACTTTCCTTCAATCACCTTAAAATTATGCTCCCTTGTGATAGCCATTTCCACCCTGGGAAAAAGTCTCTGGCTATCCACTCCACCTGTGTCTCTCATTATCTTGTACACCTTATCCCTCTTTGCTCCAATGAGAAAAGCCCTAGCTCCTTCAAACTTTCTTCATAAGACATGCCTTCCAGTCCAAGCAGCATCCTGGTAAATCTCCTCTGCACTTTCTCTAAAGATTCCATATCCTTCCTATAATGAGGCTACCAGAACTGAATACACTACTCCATGTGTGGTCTAATTCTAGGTCTTTATAGTGCTGTAGCATAACCTCATGGCTCTTAAACTCAGTCCCCCTGCTAGTGAAAGCCAACATACCATATGCCTTCTTAACAACCCTATCAACTTTGATGGCAACTTTGAGGGATCTACGGACAAGTTCCTCCACATTGCCAAGAACCTTGCCTTTAACCCTATAATCTGCATTCAAATTTCACCTTCTAAAATGAATCACTTCACACTTTTCCAGGTTGAATTCCATCTGTCACTTCTCAGTCCAGATCTGCATCCTGTCAATGTCTCATTGCAGCTTACAACAGACCTCCAAACTATCCACAACTCCATTAACCTTTCTGTCATCAGCAAACTTGCAAACCCACCCTTCCATTTCCTCATCCACTGACCTCAAGCTCACCTGGACCATCTCGGATACCTCCCTCCTCTTCCTGAACCTCTCTATCTCTACCCACCAACTCCCACAGCTACCTGTCATCTTTCCCAAACAACTGCCACCCTCCCCTGTAAAAACATTATCCCTTACTCACAATTCCCCTGCCTCTGCTCTATCTGCTCCCAGGAGGAGCAATTCCACTCCAGGACATCGCAGATGGCCTCCTATTTCAAGGACTGCAATTTCCTCTCCTACATGATTAACAATGCCCTCCAATGCATCTCCACCCCTTCCCACACCTCCACCCTTGAACCCCACATCTCCAACCATAGCAAAGATAGAACCACCCCCCCCTCCCCAGTCCTCACTTTCCACCCCATTGATCTCCGGATACAGCGCATTATCCTCTGCCATTTCCACAACCACAAACAGACACCACCACCAGAGATATAGTTCCCTCCCCACCCTGATCTGCATTCCACAGAGACCATTCCCTCTGCGACTCCCTCATTAGGTCCACGCCCACCACCAACCCACCCTCTACTCCCAGCACCTTTCCTTGCCACTGCAAGAGGTGTAAAACCTGTGTCCACACCTCCCTCTCACCTCTGTCCAAGGCCCCAAAGGATCCTTCCACATCCAGCAAAGATATTCCAGCATATCCAAACACCTCATCTACTGTGTCCGTTGCACTCAATGTGGTGTCCTCTACAATGGGGAGACAGGATGTCAACTTGCAGAACATTTCAGGGAACAACTCTAGGACACATGCACCAAACAGGTCTTCCACCCTGTGGCTGAACACTTCAACTTCTCCTCCCACACCGCCAAGGACTCAAGTCCTGGGCCTCCTCCACCACCAGGTCCAAGCCACCCAACACCTGGAGGAAGAATGCCTCATCTCGCACTTCGCAACCCTCCAACCACACGGCATCAACATCAACTTCATCAGTTTCCTCATCTCTCCCCCCCCATTTCATCCCAGATTCAACCCTCCAACTCTGCACTACCCTCTCGAACTATCCTCCCTGCTCATTTTCCTTCCCACCTGCTCCATCCTCCTCTTCAACCTATCACCATCACCCCCCACCTGCATCTACCCGTCAACTTCCCAGCTACTTCACCCCGACCCACTCCTTCCTATTTATCTCTCAGCTCCCTCCCTTCAACTCCACATTCCTGAAGGGCTTATGCCCGAACATCAATTCTCCTGCTCCTCAGGTGCTGCTTGACCTGCTGTGTTTTTCCAGGGCCACACTTCTCGACTCTGATCTTCAGCATCTGCAGTTCTTACTTTCTCTCACTTCCTCAGCCAAGTCATTTATAAAAATCATAAAGAGCAGAGATCTGAGAACGGATCCCTGTGGAACACCACTAGTCACCGAGCTCTAGGCTAAATACGTTCCTCAACTACCAATCTGTGTCTTCCATGGGTTAACCAGTTCTGTATCTAGACAGCCAAATGTCCCTGTATCCCATGTCTCCTTACATTCTGAATGATCCTACCATGGGAACCTTACCAAACGTCATGCTAAAATCCGTATACACCACATCCACTGCTCTAGCTTCATCAATATGTTTTGTCACATCCTCAAAGAATTCAATAAGGCTTGTGAGGCATGACCTGCCCCTTACAAAGCCATGCTGACTATTACTAACTAAGGTATGCTTTTCCAAATAATCATAAATCCTGTCTCTCAGAATTCTCTCCAATAATTTGCCCACCACTGACATAAGACTGACTGGTCTGTAATTCCCCTTCTTGAACAAGGGAATAACATTTACCACCCCCCAATTATCTTATACTACTCCCGTGGACATTAAGGATGCAAAGATCATCGCAAAAGGCACAGCAATCTCTTCTCTTCCTTCTTGTAGTAACCTATTGCATATTGCATCTGGCCCAGGTGACTTATCTATCCTTATGTTTTTCAAAATCTCCAGCACATCATCCCTCTTGATATCAACTTGTTGAAGTATGTCAGGCTGTTTCATACTGTCCTCACAAATGTCAAGGTCCCCTCTCAGTCCTGAATACTGAAGCAAGGTATTCATTAAGCACCTCCCCTACCTCCTCTGGCTCCAGGCACAAGTTCCCTCCCCTATCTTCGATTGGCCCTACCCTCACTCTGGCCATCCTCTTGTTCCTCACATGACATCTCTTCTCTAGCTCAATCTACCATCAGAGTCTCTCATTCTGCCTTCACAAGCCTGGAACTGGTCTCTGCCCTGGTGTTCACTTTTCCTTCATTAACCCTATAGCCATAGCATTTAGTCATAGCCTTGTGTCAATCAGTGCAGCTTGCTTTAAAGAGCTTGCTACCTCGAAGAACAGAGAACTGCCTGTTCTATATCATGTTTGGTCCTTTGCTGAGCACTGAGGCAACCAACAGCAATCTGACAGAGCCATTGGCATGGAGGAGGTGGATGGGTGTTATTTGGCCCAACCATACTATCAGGTAAATATAGTGATGCAAATCTAAAGAAACTAGTGTGGGAAGATCAAGAATCATGATCTCACAGCAGAATAATGACATAGTCCAATTTTTAGCCCCTAATTTTTCCCAAATTATTAACATTAAATCAGTGCACAACAGTTTTCCCTATTCCTATAAAAGCAGATTGTTATCCAAATCAAAGTCCATGTTTGGCATTTTAAGATTCTCCAACATAATGGATCCAAGACAAAGAGATTTGTTACTAGGCCTCTACCAATTATAGTTTGTTTACCAGCTGCTGGATGTGAGGGCAGCATCTGCCATTCACAGGATATTTCCTGAAATGTCCCTCTTCATTATTCAGTCGAGGCAATGAATCCATCTTTGGAGCTATTGTGGGAACAAATTTATTTTCCTTTCAAAAACTACTAACTTTATATCAAGCCCAAGTATTTGCAAAAGTATTAATGATGTTTCCATAGCCGAAAACTCCCATCTAATATCTTTTTCACAGCAGACTGCTGATAGGGATCCTTCTCTTACCTTCACTCCTCAACCTCTCTCTGACAATTTGAGACTTTTTTAAGTATGGGATCACAGGTTGCTCCCTCCTTAAACCTTAATACTCATCATTTGCTTTCTTTTAACTTGTTTATCATGGTTTAGTGCAGAATCAATGGTGAGTAAAATGCCTCCTCTGCATGTTTCAATTTGCATCTTAACCCCAATCTCAAATGAACAATTATTTCCTGTGTTGCTATGGAAATCCCACCATCAACCATTCTTACATTTTTAGTGCCAGCTTAATGACAATTATCTACTGTTCATACTCACTATGAATTAGTCTGAGGCAAGAATTTTGTTCTGTCAGTCTGGGATTTAGATGTCAACTTAAATATTGACAAGAAGAATAATGAAACTGCAGCCACACATGAACCAACAAAGCCTCCTTTTAAACTAAATTATTAAAGCAGTAGAATTTGTGAAGCTCTTGATCACAGTGGGTGGAGAAGGAACAAGCTCACATTCTGTGTAATTTATTCTCCTCAGAAACTCAGATTTCAACTTAAACCTGAACAGAAGCATGAAGATTCAAGCTGCTTTGAGACTTCACTGAGACATAATTTGTCAGCTTTACTGAGTTGATGGCACTCCTTCTCTGAGTTAGGAAGTTATAGATTTGAAGGAGAAAGTGAGGACTGCAGATGTTGGAGATGTCAAAGAGCATGGCGCTGGAAAAGCACAGGAGGTCAGGCAACATCTGAGGAGTTGGAGAGTTGACATTTCGGGCATAAACTGAAGGGCTAATTCCTGATTAAGGGCTTATGCCCAAAGTATCGACTCTCCTGCTCCTCAGATGCTGCCTGACCAGCTGTGATTTTCCAGCACCACAGTCTTCAATAGTTATAGATTTGAGTCCCACTTCAAAGATTTGAATGCTGATGTTATGAAGTTGAAGGTGTATACTGTAACTTTAAGAGAGAGTGAATGCTGTTTTGCACTGAGAGCTTATGAGCACCTTCCATATGACTAACTAGCAGTCCCAGAGTGTACTAAAAAATTGAAAATATATAACATTTGCCTGTGAAATAAATACCTGAGTTCGTTGTTGTTTTGACAACAATTCAAATTTAACCAATTAGTTTAAATTATGCCCCACAATACTAAAACCCATCCAAATTTGAATTTATTGTTTTGCCAACTTTGAACCAATGAAACGATCCAATGTTGGGAGGATAAAAACGGCAGGCAGTTTGAAAGTCAGACAGAACAACTGCCATTTCAAACACTCTTTACCAAAGGTACCTTTTCATATGAAACATATTCACAGTAAAAGAAAAAAGATGATCCAGGCAGATCTTCAGCCGAAGAGCGAAAGACACCAAAGACGACAGTCACTGCATGGTTTCGAAATTAAGTCAATATACTTTTAATAAGTGTTTTATTGGAACAGGGTATTGTTATAAAGTTGGAGGCAAATAATAAGCAGTTGAGAGAAAGGGGGGAGCTTAGAGTTGTGAATAATTGTTTCATGTTCACTTTTAGAGTTCAGGAATAAATTGATATTATTTTCTTTAAATAGTGGAATTTGGAAGTTCTCTGTCACTCATATTTTAACAGATTATGAGACAAGGTGAGCTTTTCTGGCTGTTTGGTTTAATTAATAGAAGGGTTCACCGCTGTGTTGTAACACTGATATCTAGGCTCAGACTCCAGTGCAATACTAAAGGAACGCTTCTCTGTCAAGGGTGCCATAAATGGTATGACTTGCTAAACTGAGATTCTGCTTTCTCAGCTGCAAACAAAGGGCACTGTTTAGGACAGGACCAGGGGAGAAATCCCCAGTATTCTGGGCATATTTATCCTTAATCAATATCAGTTAAATGGATTATTTATCATTATCATAATTCTTTTAGTCGCAGATTGCTGTTTGCAAAGTAGAAGTCATTTTTTTCTGTATTAAAATAGTGGCTGTCATGGAGTTATGGATTCATAGTGTCTTGCAGCACTGAAACATGTCAACCAAGTTTCTCAAACTAAACTAGTACCATTTGCCTGCATTTGGTCTATATTCCTCTAAACCTTTTCTATTCATGTATTATCCAAATGTCTTTTAAATGTCGCAATTATATCTACTTCTATCACTTCCTTTGGAAGGTCATTCCATAAATGAATAACCTGTTGTGTGAAAAAGTTGCCCCTCAGGTCCGTTTTTAAATCTTTCTCCTCTCACCTTAAAATTGTGCCCTTTAGTTTAGAACTCCCCAATCCTTGGGAAAAGACCTTGGCTATTCACCCTATTCATGCCCCTAATGATTTTATAAACTTTTATAAAGTCCTCCCTCAACCTCCTACACTCCTGTGAAAAAAGTCCCAGATTATCCAACCTTTCCTTATAACTCAAACCTTCCAATCCCAGTGACATGCTTGTACATCTTTTCTACACCCTCACCGATTTAATAATATTCTTCCTATAGCAGGGTGACCAGAACTGTACACTAGAACTGTACACAGTACTCTGAAAATGACATTACCAATATCCTATACAACCACAAGACGACATCACAATGCCTCAACTCAATGGTCTGAACAATGAAGGCAAGCATGGTCAATGCCTTCTTTATCAATCTGTCTATGGGTAATGCAACTTTCAATGAATTATGTACCTGAATCTCTACGTCTCTCTGTCCTTCAACACACCCCTGGAGCCTACCATTAACTGTATTAGTCCTGCCCTTGTTCACCTTACCAAAATGCAACGTTTACCTAAATTAAACTCAGTCTGCCACTCCTCATCCCACTATCCAAATGATCAAGATCCCTTTGTAACCTTAGATAACCTTCCTCACTAAACCACCAATTTTGCTGTTATCCGCAAACTTATTAACCATGTATTCTTATCAAAATTGTTTCTATAAATGATAAACAGTGAACCCAGCACCAATTCCAATGGAATATTTGCGGTCGCAGACCTCCAGACAGAACAACAACCCTCCATCACCATTCTCTGTCTCCTACCATCAATCCAACATTATATCAAATTGGCAAGCTCTTCCTAAATCCCATGTGTTCTAACTTTACTGATTAGTTTACCATGCGGAAACAACAGCCCTTAAAACAAAAGCCTAATTGTCCTTTTAAAAAAAGCTATTTTCTTATTATTATTCATTCATGAGATCTGGGTGTTGTTGGCCAGGCCAGGATTAATTGCCTATGCTTAACTAAACTGGAAAAGCTGGTAGATGGATTGTCATTTGAACAACTACAATCTTTGTAGAGTAGGGACTTCTACATTGCAGTTAGGAAGGGAGTTCCAGGATTTTGACCCAGCAACAATGAAGGAAAAGTGATATAGGTTCAAGCCATGAATATTTGTGATTTGGAAGATCTTTTGTAGGTGGTAGTGCTCACATGGATCTGTTCCTCTTCTTCTTCAAGCTGGTAGAGGTCGCAAGTTTGCAAGGTGCTGTCAAAGGAGCTTTGGTGAGTTACTGCAGTGTGTTTTTTGATCATACACACTTCTACCACTGTTAGTCAGTGGAGTGGGAGTTGAAAAGTGTGGTGCTGGAAAAACACAGCAGGCCAGGCAGCATCCAAGGAGCAGGAGAATCGACATTTTGGGCATAAGCCCTTCTTCAGGCCTCCAGCATCTGCAGTCCTCACGTTCTCCTCGTGGAGTGGGAGTCAAGTTTTTAAGAAGATGGGATGCTAATCAAGCAGGCTGATTTGTATTGAGTGATGTCAATCTTCTTAAATGATATATGAGCTGCACTCATCTAGGCAGGTGAGGAGTATTCCATCCCACAATCTGACTTGTGCCTTGTAGATGATGGGCAGGTTTTGGGAATCAAGAGGTGAGTTACTTGCTGAAGAATTCCTAGCCTCTGACTTGCTCTTCTGGCCACAGTATTTATAAGGCTAGCCCAGTTCAGCTTTTTCTTTTCTATGGTAACCTCAGGATGTCAATACTGGGGGATTCAGCAAAGGTAATGCCATCGATTGTCAAAGCGCTACGGTTTGATTCTCTGAAGATAGTCATTACTTGACACTTGTGAGGCATGAACAAATCTTGCTACTTATCAGACCAAGCCTGGATTTATCCAGATCTTGCTCCATTTAGACATGTTATGCTTCAGTATCTTCAGTATCTCAGGAGGTACAAATGGTGCTGAAATTGTATAATCACCAGTGAACATCCCCACTTCTCTTGCTATAGTGGAGAGAAGATAATTAACGAAGCAGCTGAAGATGGTTGGGACAAGGGCACTGTCTGAGCGACTCCTGCAGTGATATCCTAAGGATGAAATAATTGACTTCTAACAATCACAACTTCTTCCTTTGTGCAATATTTCACTCCAACCAGAGGAGAACTTTCAACTTGATTCCCATTGCTAGTTTTGCGAAGGCTCCTTAGCCACACACAGTCAAATGAATCTTTGATGCCAATGGCAGTCACACTAAACTCTTCCTAAGATGGGGAATGGCACAGATATCCCCTCTGAACCTACTCTACATGGCAGTTTTAGTTAAAATTGAGAATATTTGATATCGCTGGTGGGCACATGACAATATGTAGTACAGGAAATTGTTAACATTGTGAACCTCAAACATTACTGCACCCATCAGAAGAATGACCAATGTGTCACTGGGGTCAAAATAAAATCATTTGTGCAATGTTTTCATAATTTCTTTTTAAAAATCTACTGTTTATATAACATGATGAGAAATTATGAACACATAAATGATTTTGATGCTAAGATCTCCCAGTTAATCACCATTGTTGCAATTTAGTATAACTAGTGCATGTTCTACCCATTAGTTAAACTCCTATGACTTCTGAGGGGAGAGCTGACTGAATTATATGCTTGTTCAGCACTAAGCTGAGCAGCATCAGGCCTTCCTCAGGTTTCAGGACTTCAGGTGTGGAAATCTTGTCCATAGAAATCTGCACTGAATCCCAAGTGATACTTCCACATTATACATGGTACCTTTGGGAGCAGTGGCTGCTGCCAGTCATGCACCCAGAGAGAGATGTCTATGATCATTGAGGGACCAGGCTTCAGGAAATGAGGAAAGACTGGAGTTTGGAGGAGATCTTGGAGGGAGAGGGCAAGAGCTAACTGGTGGCTTTCACCATCTTCCCTGATGTTGGATCCTTCAGTTGGGCATGAAGTGACTTTGAGAGAGTGACCTGTCCCGTTGGATTTGCCTCACTATCTTCTGAAAGCACGAGAAAGCTGTGCTACTGGCACTTAATCACTGGTCCACCATTAAATTCCAGTGGGTTCAAGGTTAATTGAGGTCAATAGGCTTTATAATGACTCATCCTGCCATGAGTTTCTCTTTTGGGTTTTCCCACCACCAACTTACTAATCGTGTGAGCCTTTGCCATGCAGCAGGAGATTAATGTGCAGCTTTTACTGTGATTAAAAGGGTCTGGCTGCTGTGCATCCCACCATTCTGGGATATGTTACATCCAACTCTGCTTTCTTCTTTTGTGCACTGTGTGAAATAACAGGTCTCCACCCCTTTCCTCAAAGTTTGACATGATATCAATGAATTGATTTCTTGATGTCAACTTAATGATATTAAACGAATAATTATTTACACCAGCATATGAGCATAAAGCTCCTGAGCACTTTTCAACAGTCATCCCCTGTCACTCATCTCACCACCAAACTCATGAGTTGTCCAGCCAGTTGCTCTCCTGAGGATTAAAAATGACAGTACCTTCTGATTTACAGCAGAACTGAGATTTGCTGCAGCTCAGCTTTTATTTGATATTGCCCTCCCTCGAGCACATTATTTTCCTAATCTTTCTTTGTGGCTGAGGGATGTTCTCGATGTAAATTCCTTTTCCCTAGCACCTTGTACAGGATGTATAATTCTGCCAACTTACAGACCAAGGTATCCATTGATGAAGAAATGCTGGATTACGTCTCTAGGTCAACATAATAGATGATATGGGAGAGAATCCAAAGGTCAGGGTGTCGAAGTCAGCTGCTTAAATTAATAATCTCAATTTTCAGGTCAGCAACCTGCTTAAACAATCGTACTTCGCCATCAGGCAGGAAGAAGGGGAGGTGGTCGCCCCTATCAATAGATGCCTTGTGGTTGCATCCTCCTCACAGGAGTATCCACCAAATCCGCTAATTCCCTCTGCCCGTCTCCCTGGGCCTCACCTCCATTTTCTACCCTGAGAACCCCACTTATTCCCTGGATAGTTTGTTTTTGTCTGGGACCAAGAGTCTTGGGGCTGCTTTTGTCCCAGCCCCCAGGAGTTGGATATCCTCCTGTTTGAGAGGAAGAAGTCTTCTTTCCATGTGATCACTGCTTCCTTGTGCATGAATTTGGAAAGCTAGTATCAGCAGCAATTCATTGGCTGCCTTATCTTCAGAAGACAGTAAAGGAAATCTTTCAGGCTTAAAAATCTGGCCGAAGTCTTGGCAAATATGAACTGTAGTTGACTTACCATCTATTCCACTATAGAAACATCAAACAGTTCTTATGTAAAGGATAAGGCCTGAAAGTGAATTCAAACTATATTATTTGTTCTTAAGATAGGGGTAATCTTATCGTCTATTGTTAAAAGCTGCTTGTCCTGACAAGTTAATAGTGGGCTTTCATTTTAAAATGCTATAGTCCATTTGGTGATGGTGCTCTTTTGTTTTAATTTTGTTTCTTTTTTTTTGTTTCTGTTGACATTATGTAAGGAATTTCAGAATTTCAAATCAACGATAATATATTTCAAGGTTTGGGCATTGTGAGATATGTAGGGAAACTTGGATGCAATGAATTATGATAACATTGATGCTTTGTTATAGCATTTAGCTCCTGTGTCCTTTCCCGAATCAAGACTCTGACAGTACTGAGTGTTTCTGGTGCAATCAGAATTGTCATTAGATGCACAAACCTCTAAACAACTCATGAACCTAAACCTTCAGGCACTGCAGTGTCTGCAGATCATGCATTGGACTTAGCAACCAGCTCGGAATCCATTGATCCAGAATAGAAGCAAGGCATCCTCAATTCCAAGGGCCACCTTAAGAGGAAAGGGATTGGAAGGAAGTAAATGATTGTTTCCACGACAAGTGCAGCACTATTTGTTGAGTTCTTTGAGAAGGTGACCAAACAGATGGATGAGGGTAAAGCAGTTGATGTGGTGTGCATGGATTTCAGTAAAGTGTTTATTTAGCATTTAGGCTGTCAGAGTATTGATTCAGAAAAGAACACAGGAGCTAAATGCTACAACACAGATCTAAATTTCTGTCCTCAACTTCAAGGCAGAATCCCCGAGAAGAATAGAAGCAAGGAATTCTAGACAGACTTGAAAGTCAAAAGTCAGACCTCCATTCATTACAGGGGTAAGTACAATACAGGAAGAGAGTAATGCATATCAGTAGACAGTTTATAAATTGCGAGGACATACTGCAGGAGTTTCATAGAGAATTGAGCTTCACCCATGTATCTTCAGCTACTTTGATAGTAATGTTTGCTCCATTATAAGGTAAAAAGTTGAGGTTGTTTGCAGATAGTTTCACACAATTCACTTCCATTCATAATTCCTCTGAAAATCATACAGCCCATGTTTCCTAGACTTAGCATTCAGACTGTGACAAATTTCAATGTTACCTTGCCAATATTTAATCCCTCAAACAATGCAATTTTTTTTTGAAAAAGTCATATACTCATGTGCTTTATTGCTATTTGTGGAAGCTTGCTGTGCTTCATTGGCTGTAAAATGTTTTGGAATCCTGTGATTTTGAAAATCTTTGGATAAATGGAAATCCTTTTCTTGTCTCTACACTGTCCACAAAAGCTGGTAAGTTGAGTAGATTGGACCTGAACCCATTGGAGTTGAGAAGAATGAGAAGGGACTTTATTGAAACATACAGATATAGATGTAGGAAGGATGCTTCTCCTTCAGAGTATGGTGGCTCAGTGGTTAGCACTGATGCCTCACGGTGCCATGGACCCAGGTTCTATTCCAGCCTTGGACGACTCTGTGTGGAGTTTGTACATTCTTCCTGTGTCTGCATGGGTTTCCTTCACAATCCAAAAGATGTGCAGGTTAGGTGAATTGGCCATGCTAAAATTGCCTATAGTGTTCAGGAATGTGTAGTTTAGATGCATTAGATAGAGGGAATGGGTTTGGGGGGGATACTCTTCGGAGGGTCAATGTGGACTTGTTGGGCCAAAGGGCCTGTTTCCACATTGTAGAGATTCTAAGGTTCCCCACAGTAGGTTATTACAGAAAATATGGTGGCATAGGATTGAGTGTAATTTAGCAGTTTGAATCAGAAATTGGCTAATTGTAAAAAGACAGAGGGTGGTGGTTGGTTGATGGGAAATGTTCATCCTGACATTCAGTTATGAGTGGTATACCGCAAGGATGTTTTTTGGGGCCACTGATGTTTGTTATTTTTATTAATGTCCTGGATGAAGGCGTAGAAGGATGGATTAGTAAATTTGCAGATGACACCGAAGTCAGTGGAGTTGTGGACAGTGCGGAAGGATGTTGCAGTTTACAGAGGGACAGAGATAAGCTGCAGAGCTGGGCTGAGAGGTGGCAAATGGAGTTTAAAGTGGAAAAGTGTGAGGTGATTCATTTTGGAAGGGAAAACAGGAATATAGACGATAGGGCTAATGGTAAGATTCTTGGTATTATGGATGAGCAGAGAGATCTCAGTGTCCATTTGCATAGATCCTTGAACGTTGCCACCCAGGTTGATAGGGTTTAAGAAGGCATACGGTATGTTAGGTTTTGTTGGTACAGGGATTGAGTTATGGAGCATGTTGATGTCATGATGCAGCTATATGAAACGCTGGTGTGGCCGCACTTGGAGTATTGCATACATTTCTGGTCGCCGCAGAATAGGAAGGATGTGGAAATATTGGAAAGGGTGCAGAGGAGATTTACCAGGATGTTGCCTGCTATGGAGGGAAGGCCTTGTGAGAAAGGCTGAAGGACATGAGTGTGTTTTCATTAGAGAGAAGAAGGTTGAGAGGTCACCTAATAGAGACATACAAGATGATCAGAGAATTAGATAGGGTGGACAGTGAGATCCTTTTTCCTCGGATGGTGATAGTGAACACAAGGGGACATGGCTTTAAACTGAGGGATGATAGATATAGGACAGATGTCCGAGGTAGGTTCTTTACTCAAAGTAGTGTTACAAAGCAGGTCCCTTTTTTTCTAAAAGCTGTTCCTTTTCTCAGGGATACTGTATCTTTGATTTTTTTATCAGAGGGGTCGTAAATGGGCCGGGCTCTGATGAGACTAGTTTGGTACTGAGATGAAAAGGATTTTGAAAGGCCTTTTGTTTACATGCAAACACATGAGACTTCAGGCCAAAGTGGTCATGTTTTAGAAGTGACCTGTATAATAGAAGGGGGGTGGTCAGCTCTATAGCTGAGCAAAAGTGAGGACTGCAGATGCTGGAGATCAGAGTCTAAATTAGAGTAGTGCTGGAAAAGCACAGCAGATCAGGTAGCATCCAAGGAGCAGGAAAATCCACATTTCGAGCAAAAAACCTTCATTCCTGATGAAAGGCTTTTGCCCGAAATGTCAGTTTTCTTGCTCCTCGGATGCTGCCTGACTTGCTGTGCTTCTGTACCTGGGTAGTTCAGTCCAGAACTAGTTGGGGGTTCAGCAGCAGACTGTGTGAACAGGGTCTCTCTCCCCTTCTGCCCTTCTAACTTCAACCTGTAAGCATCTGTTCCCTTTATACTAGTTTTTAAGGGGTTTGCTTATTGGGACTGTTGTGTGTATTCAGAACAGCATATTTAAGTCTAGTTTGGATAGACTGTGTTCTGTAGGGGTTCTTTATTCTGTTCTTTATGTTTTATTGTGTAATTTTGTGAATACATTTTTGTCTGTTTTAAACCTGCTCATCAGTCTTGCTAGAAATGTGTTGCTGGAAAAGCGCAGCAGGTCAGGCAGCATCCAGGGAACAGGAGAATCGACGTTTCGGGCATAAGCCCTTCTTCAGGAATGGGGAAAGTTTGTCCAGCAGCCTAAGATAAAAGGTAGGGAGGAGGGACTTGGGGGAGGGGCGTCGGAAATGTGATAGGTGGAAAGAGGTCAAGGTGAGGGTGATAGGTCAGACGGGGGTGGGGG
>NC_057726.1:18103255-18148297 GCF_004010195.1 Chiloscyllium plagiosum | reverse complement strand
AAATGTGTTGCTGGAAAAGCGCAGCAGGTCAGGCAGCATCCAGGGAACAGGAGAATCGACGTTTCGGGCATAAGCCCTTCTTCAGGAATGGGGAAAGTTTGTCCAGCATGCTAAGATAAAAGGTAGGGAGGAGGGACTTGGGAGAGGGGCGTCATCACATTTCCGACGCCCCTCCCCCAAGTCCCTCCTCCCTACCTTTTATCTTAGCCTGCTGGACAAACTTTCCCCATTCCTGAAGAAGGGCTTATGCCCGAAACGTCGATTCTCCTGTTCCCTGGATGCTGCCTGACCTGCTGCGCTTTTCCAGCAACACATTTCCAGCTCTGATCTCCAGCATCTGCAGACCTCACTTTCTCCATCAGTCTTGCTAACTTACTCCAGTTAATTTTCGGTATACATTTACCAAAACAAATTGCAAAGTTATGATTAGATTCCCTACAGCATGGAAACAGGCTCGGCCTGACAAGTCCACACAGACCCTCCGAAGAGTAACCCACCCAGACCCAATTCCCTCTGACTAATGCACCTAACACTATGGACAATTTAGAATGCCAATTCACCTAACCTGCACATCTTTGGACTGTGGGAGGAAACCAACTTAGACATGGGGAGAATGTGCAAACTCCAGACAGACAGTCACCCAAGGCTGGAATCAAACCTGGGACCCTAGTGCTGTGAGGCAGCAGTGCTAAACACTGAGCCACCATACCACTCCTAATGGCCTGGGCTGCCTGTTTAAGAATGTTTTGAGTGGTATGTCTTCGTCCACAACAGTAGCAAGGGTATGGAACACCTTACCAACTTTAAGGGCATTTAAATGGTCATTGGATAAACATATGGATGATAATGGATTAGTTTAGGTTAGGTGGGCTTTAGATTAGTTTCACAGGTGGCACAACTTCGAGGGCTGAAGGGTCTGGACTGCGCTGTAATGTGCTATGTTCTATATTCTATCTAAAGGAGGCTCAGTGAGCTGGAATTGATTGGTATAGATCTATCCCATTCTTTTGTAGGTAATCTACAATCTCGCACATTCTGACCTGGAGGGTTTAGGGTCAGTCACCATAGATTCACAGAGTCAGAAAGCACAGAAACAGGCCCTTTAGTCCAACTCATCCACCCTGACCAGACATCTCAACATCCTTTCTCTGGAAAAAGACCTTCAATCTTTTCTGCACCCTCTCAAGATTACAACATCCTTTCTCTGGAAAAGCGACCAGGACTATATGCAATATTTCAAAAGTGGCCTCATCAGATCTCAATCTGGCCTAGTTCCATTTGCCAGCAATTGGCCCATACCCTCTAAACCCTCCCTATTTACCCATCCAAATGCCTTTTAAATGTTTAATTGTACCAGCCTCCATCACTTCCTCTGACAGCTTATTTCATACATACAAAGCACTCTGCATGAAAAGATTACCCCTCAGGTCATTTTTAAATCTTTCACCTCTCACCTTTAACATCTTTCCTCAGGAAAAAGACCTTCAATCTTTTCTGCACCCTCTCAAGGTTACAACATCCTTTCTCTGGAAAAGTGACCAGAACTATATGAAATATTTCAAAAGTGGCCTCATCAATGTCCTGTACAGCCGCAATATGACATCCCAACGCCTATGCTCAATGTTTTGACCAATGAAGGCAAACATGCCAAACACCTTCACCACCCTGTCTTCCTGCAATTTCACTTTCAAGGAATTATGCACCTGCACCACAAGGTCTCTATGTTTGGCCACAATCCCCAGGGCTCTACCATTAATTGTGCCCTGGTTTGCCCTACCAAAATGCAACATCTCACATTTATCTAAATTAAACTCCATCTGCCACATCTCGGCCCATTGACCCATCTGATCAAGGTACCGTTGTACCCTGAGGGAACCTTCTTCAGAGTCCATTACACCACCTATTTTGGTGTCACCTGCAAACGTACGAAACATACCTCCTATATTCACATCCAATTCTTTTATACAAATGATGAAAAGCAGTGGACCCAGCACCAATCCTTGTGGCACATGACTGGCCACAGGCCTCTAGTCGGAAAAACATCCCTCCCCCACCACCCTCTGTCTTCTATGTTCAAGCCAATTTTGAATCCAATTGGCTAGCTCCCCCTGGATCTGATGTAGTTTAATCTTACTAAGCACCAGTCAGTTTGATTGAGTTAGCTGATCTGAGCTGAGGAGAGGTAACTGACATTAAATGATGTGACTATTGCTCATGGCAACAAACAAGTTTATTTGCATGTTGGGTTTTTGAATGCTCTACCCTTAGTGCCACTTGCTTATGAAAACTTCACCTGGGTTAGAGATTGCATTTCCCTTAATAATCTTCTCTTGAGTTATAAATATTAACAGTGCAGTTGTTCAACACGACCTTAAAATATTGGCACTGATATCCAGTAAAGTACTTTTCCTTGTTGTCCTATTTCCTTTAAAGAAGTTACAGCACCAGGCTTTATTGGCAAAACTCAAAGAGTGCACAACTGATTTATAATTGTTTTATAAACATGCATACTACTTTAATCATTCAAAATTAAAGATGTAACATTGCAGAACTCATATTATGCAAACATAGGTATTGTGCAAACTTGTTTAACTGTTAAGTGCTCTATGTAGATAATATAAAGTGATATCAGTTATGTGCTTACAAAACAAAGAATAAAAAAAACACAATTTAGTAACCAATAAGCACACACACCTAGATTCCACAAACAGTAACATGATAATAATCAAATAATCTGTTTCAATAGCAATGGATAGCACATTGTGAAAAATTCCCTGCTCTTTTCCCTACAGTTGTTTGAGATCTTTTACACTTACCTTTGCAAGTCAATGAGGCACCAGTTTTATGGACCCATCTGAAATACAGTACCCTTAACAGTGCAGCCCTCCTTAAATTTGACATCGGTACAACAAACTAGATTTGTACTCAAGTCTCTAAATACAGAATTTTCTGAGGCAAGAGTGCTATATCCAAATTACACCTCACAAGCTAACAAAAATGATCCACTTCTGCAGTGTTATAGATCGTATAAAAAGCATAAACGATCCCTTTTAATATGAATTTGCTTTCAGTTTCATTTAAGAGACTACAAGATTCAGTTGGGATAATCAACCTTTTCTATTAATATGACAACAGTAACACACATTTCCACTGTACTTTAGTGGAATAAAAATCCTGAGGCAGTTCACATGACTATAATCAGATAGAAATTTATGTTGCTTCAAAAATGGGGAATTCTGGAGGGGTGACAAAATCCTTGGCTAAATGATGGGTTTTAAGGAGTAATGGGAGATGAAGAGACTAAGTGCAGAAAGGGAATTTTACAGAATACAGGACTGGAACAGCTGAAGGCATCACTGCCAATTACAAGTTGTCTAAAGGGAATGGGAATTCATACAAGAAAGCAAAATTGGAATAATGCAGAGGTCTCGAAGGATTATTGGACTGGAAAAGTTTCAGAGATAGGAATGGAAAAGGTCATGATGAGAATTAAACATGAGGATAGGAATATTTATTTTGAGCTGTGTCTTCAGCTTAGTTCAGGTGAGCTGGTCAGTGTAGAAATGAAATCTTCCATTTGGTGTGTTTCTGCATGTAGTGGGACATTCTCATGCCTTGCTGTCTAGATTGTAGTCTGGCTTGACATGGTCACAAACAATAATCAAGTGATATATGTGAAATGTAAGTGATGTAAATGTAACAGAAAAAAATGAATGGGAAGTGGAAGGGAAAGTGAGCAGATGTCCCTACTCTTGATGATAAAATTATTGACATGAATATTGGGTGAACAAAGGACCAAAAACCATGCCCTTCACAATTGAAAAGCTTTTCAATACTCACTCTTTTATGTCATGCATGGAGAATGGTCACTTGAGAGAAGTACCAGAAAGGAGCAGAACTTCTGAGAAGATGCTGTCTGAGCCTCCAATAACACTTCCTCAATAACTTCTACCATTGTGAAGGACAGTAACACCATAGGGGCACAATTCTTCCAACTCCAAATTCCCCTTCAAAATAATATCCCAACATGACTTGGGTATATTTCTTTATTTGCTACTGTGCCAAAATCCTGACATTCTCTATCTAACAATATTTTGGAAATGCCAGTCACGTGTTCAAAGGGAAAAAAAAGCCCATCATTAGCTTTCTCGGTCAGCAGAGGCTGCCAGCTTTATACCAATAAAATAATAAAAGAAACAAAAATAAGAGCACAGACAGGTAGAAATAAGCAAAAGGCTACTCAGTTCATATACTCCGTCATGCATCCCTTTGCGAGATCTGGTAATCTACTTTCCTTTGCATCAGGCCTCAGTCCAAGCTTATATCTTTCCATTTCCTATGTATCTACATCTCTCAGTTGTACAACATTAGGAATTCATGAGGCTTTGCAGATAAATATTAAATGTTGTTGGAGAGCTGCAGTTTTGTGTGCAATCAATTCTGAAATATGTTCACAGATTCTTCAATGGTATTTAACCGTTTAGAGTAAATACAATGCGAAAAAACAAATGTAAAACTTTCTGTGAGGGCAGTGAATGCCAATTGTGATCGAGCGCAGTGCTTTTTTTTTTCTTGCTGCTTTATTACTAGGCCAAGACCTTTTTGTAAAGAACACTACCAATCATTTTTGTGGTAGCAGTTGTGATGTAAGTCTCATGTTAAGAAAACATGCCCTAAGTCAAGGATTTTGCTGGAGCAATTTGTCTGGTTTCAATCAGCAATAGTAGCCCATTTTGTAAATGGTTTAGATTTCTGAGATATAATCAAGGAATTAACCAGATTGTCTAATTAAGTCTCATTGCGTCCCTTTCTGTGCAGACTGTTGGTCCCACACCAGATCGATTGATAGTGGAGTTTTGTTTTAGCCCCAAAGCACACAGTAACTCATGCAGAAAGGATAGGGATAGTGCAAGAAAAATGCCTGACGGAAAGGTATCACAGAAAGATGGAGAGCTCTGACTCAGGGCTGCCCCTGACCTAGCCTCATTAACTAGTTAAAGTCAAGCAAATAAATTGTCCTCAGTGAAATCTAACCTGTAATTGCAGTCAAGTGGGCTGTAAACAGTTTCTAAATAGTGATTAGGCAGCCAACGGCTTTAAGTCTGTCAGCAGATTTTTTGCACCTCTTTTGTGTGGCCTTATCGTTTTCAAAAAGATCAGAGGTCCACGTGCTCAGGACAACCCAGATTGTCCTCGGTGAGGATAACGACCCCTTCCACAAGCCCAAAGCCTCTGTCTGGGCTAAACTTGGCTTTTCCCAAGAGCAGCATAACGATGTTAATGGAAGAGAGAGAGAGAGAGGAAATGTTCTGCTAATGTGGAGAATTTCTGGACTGCTTTCTTTCTGAAGGCTGTTTGTCAGGGAAAGGAAATTGGTGGCTCGATGAAATATGAGCATCTGCAGCTGTGGTACTTTAAATACAGACCTTCTAAGCACATTGGAACTTCAATTTGAGTAGCCAGATGCAGAAAGCCTTCCCCACTTCACACAGGTTGCGTGCTGTGGTTTCAGGTCTGGCTTTCAGGTGATTATAAAAATCTATGAAATGTCATTTTTAAGGACCAAAATTCATGCTCTTGGCATGTAAATAATAGAAGCCTTTTTGTCCAGATACTGCTGTTGCAGTGTCAGGCTGAATTACTTTCAAAAAGAGTACTGTAACACTATCTAACCAAGTTCTGTGCTGCAGTAAATGGTCTGCAAGCAAAGCTTGCACCACAGTCCTTAGGAAACGCAACTGGAGGAAAATAACTAAAATCTATCGTGTTACTGTGCCTCATGCTCTGGAAATACATAGGCAGACAGACCAAAGAGGGTGTCAGCTTTTCCAGCACATGCCTAATTTCATTTGTAATTCTGAGATCAAACACCTCAATGATCAAAAGTCTTTTTTTTTATTGCATGTTTCCATTCAACTGAAAGCAGTATGTTTTAAAATTGATCTAAAATGATGAAGGCCATATGCGACAATTACTCCATGTGTGACCAGTTATGCAATCTGTTATGAAATAACAATTTTTTTTTCAGAAATGTGGGAGCTACACCAGTATTCTTTTTGATTTTAGGTTGAACCTGATGCTGCACGGTTAACTGTTCATTTGACTGAATGCTGGCATTCCTGATGAATACCAACTTTCTTTTTTAGCTCCATGTGCAATTATAATTGATCCTACTTAAATACCTGATGAATACATAAACACTTCAAACCCTGAAGGCAGTGTCACCCTGCTAACGGAGAGCGAGAAACTGTGAAGTCATGGCAACATTTGAACCTGCTACTTATAGTGACCACTTTATTCAACATGGCAATGCTCATCAGCCATAAACTTGTTGATGCTACTTTTAAAGAGGTTAAACAGTGTAAATTTTCCACAGAAAATTACCCCATGGTCTACATTTAGAAACTATACACATCAAGAGAATATAGCCCTGAATAAATACCATGGTGCATAGCTTCAATCAAATTGATGGTAAGATAATTAGGTGTAGCCTCAGTAACTTAGAATTAGAGTAGCATAAAACAATAACTAGGCTAAACAATGATAGAGGAAGATTTTTTTTTTAATGCATTGTCTTCTTTGGTCTGGAAGACACTGTTTCAAAGGGTAATGGATTCAGATTCAGTAGCAGCATTTGAATGTGTATTGGATGAGAAAATTAATATTATCTACTGTGCTGTAGAGAGATTAGGACTAAACAGATATCTTGGTCAAAGAACCAGAACCAACATAATGGACGAAGTGGCCTTTTTCTGTACTGTATCATTCTATGAGTCCTGACCTGGTGATACTCTGCTGGAAAATGAGTAAAAATGAACCTTGGGTGGCAACAGATCTCATTTCACACTCCTTTATAAGGCCATACTTGAGGTACAAACTGAAAAAAGTGCGCCAAAACTAAATAACAACTGAATTATTAATGATTCTCAAAATGGGCAGTACTTTCTGAATCATGAATCGGCACATTGCTGTTTCTGCTACAGCAAAAATCACTGTGATCCAGTCTCAGTTAACATTAAGCAGAAAGTACCCAAGAACTGTCTAATTGTGAAATTAAGTTGATGGAGAGCATTTACATTGTTCCATTACAAGTGTAGTTAACAATATGTGAAGTGAGACGTGGGGAGGGGTGGGGATTATAGAATAGGCACCTATAATTTGTTAATAATTTGCTGTTCCTGGAGAGAAGTGACATTTTGCTCATTACTATTATTGAAAAGAAAAGCACAGAGGCTTGGCCATTCTGTTCATGCAAGTATGGTTTATTCATATTTTTTAAAAAGCTTACTGTGGTATTTTATGTTCAGTGAATATGCATTTCACAACAAAATATTTTACTTTTTTTAACATCAGTTAATTATGGATATAAAATTAAGGCAGTTGGTGAGAAATTAAGATGACTGTTGGAGGGTGTGAGGGAGATTAACTCCAGAGAGGGGAATAAAACTGAATAATTCAAAGACCAGGTTTCATTTTAGAAGAAAGGCTGAAATTTCACCTCTTTATTAATTTGTAGCTTTCAGACATAGATAATGTCTTATGGTCTGCAACATTTTTGCAATGGCTGTAAGCATGAGTGATGTAAAAAAAGCCAACAGTACAAATATTGCCTAGCTCCACACAAGCAATGTCTAATATATCCATATCAATTTTTATTTTCATTTGAAAGAACCTTTTTTAAATGTCTCTGTGAATAATAAGGTAAGAGGCAGAATCGTGGTCATAGAAAGCTACAACACAGTAAAAGGCCCTTCCTTCGATCCATCACCTCTGCACCAGTCCAAAATAACCACCTCACTATTCTCAGAAATTGCTTGAAAAGCTCAGCAGGGCTGGCAGCATTTGTGAAGAGAAATCAGGATTAATGTGTCCGGTCCAATGACCCTTTCTCAGAACTGACCTGTTACATTAACTCTGATTTCTTTTCACAGACACTGCCAGACCTACTGAGCTTTTCCAGCAATTTCTGTTTTTGTTTCTTATTTATAGCATCTGTAGTTCTTTCAGTTTTCACCTAACTATTCTAATCCATTCACCTTTCAAGACTCTTTAGCGCCGCATAACTATATAAACTATTTTTTATGGGGAAAAGATAGATCCTATGAGTAAAACAAACATTTCTTTTAGCATGTTCTATGATTAAAGGCACCTTAGGAACATTTTGCCAACAAATTAAAAATATTGTAAACATTTTGGAATGCCCAATGTGAGAGTTATTTTCTCTCTCTCAGTTTCAAAAAATAATGAAGCCATGGCTCAGTCCCTCAATTCATATCCTTGAAAAAGCTTTGCTATGTATATTTTTAAATACCTCTCTAACAATACAAATAGCCTTTACTTGGTAGGGTGTATTGAAGTCACAGGGGTGTATGATATAAGTGACATTTTCCAGTTCTCTGCCTTGCAATATTGCAGAGAACATGCAAAATGAGCAAAAGGATTTAAATGACATGTCGCTAACAGCATTAACAAAACATTTGCAAATAAAATATTGTTCAAATAGAATGAAATATTGTGGAGACAATATTAAAGTTACACTTTCTGACAGTTACACTGTGTCCATGTTCTGCTGCTTCAAGTTATCTTATCAGTTTGTAGCATGACAATCAACGGCATTATAAATGCATCATTGTTAAATATATACCTCTGTTTAACTTGGCACATGCGTTGTATGAGTTATAGGAACACACAGTCCAATGAGGATGTTTTTAAAAGTAATGAACCACTGGCTTTTTTTTCCTTAAGTAAAAGAATAGCTCTTTCTATCCAATCCACTTTTGAACAGATTTTTCCATCTGCAGGTTTAATAAATGTTAAAATTATAATCTGTTAAAAAAAAAGATGATCAGAATTTGCTATAAATGCCTGGAGTCATTCCTCTTTTTACTATTCTCTGCTCAATTAGATAACCACATGGAGCAGACACTATGCTTTTTTTTCTGTGCAGTTGCTCCTGAGAGAGACAGCAGCCGCCTCAAGGCCCAAAGCACTGGGATGTTCTCAAGTGTCTGAGCAGCAAAATTTTGGTTCATCCCTTCAGTTGCACTTTTGCCTCCCTCTCAGGGACTCCTCTGCAAGGGCAAGGGTTAGATTTCCTCTATTGAGTGAGAGTTAGACTGATGTCAACAAGGTGGCCACAAAGATAGACTGACGAGGGAAGCTTCCATGGTCCAGCAGACAATAGTCACTAAATCTAAACATCAGATGATTCCTGTTGGTGCTTAAATAGAAACTAACTCCTGTCAAAAAAAATGGTATTGTTTTTTCCAATTAACCCTTTGCTTTCATTTGGTTAATTTAACTGCATTTATTTGACTGCTAGGTTATGATCCTGTCAATGTTTCAAAAGATCAGAATTAATTATCCTCCCTTTAAAGAACAGATCTTACAGATGGCAAATATATTTGGAGCTGTTTCATAAAATCTTAAATCCACTTGAATTGAATGAGGACAGAATTTTCCTTTAGTGTGCAGTTGATACAGTATGCAAGCAAAATATATTTTTTAAATCACTGTGCTAAGAATAAATGCACTGCTTTTCTTTTCTTGTGTTGCCCAAATGCTAATTATTTACTGTAGGAATATGCTAAGTTGTGGGAGCCAACAGGAGTCAGAGATAGAAAATAGAAGTTCCGAATGGTAACATTTTTCTCTACCTGATAGAAGTTGTTCTGGACAGTCGTGGTTCAGTGGCAGCAGTCCTGGCTCTGAATCAGAAAGTTCAGGTCACACTCCAGAGATTTCAGTACAGAATTTAAGCTGATACTTCAGTGTTGTACTATGGGAGGCTGCACTGCCAGAGGTGCTGCCTTTCAGATGCAATGTCAAAGTGTTATCTCTCAGATAATAATAAAAAGTCCAGTACCATTATTCAAGGAGGAACAGAAAAGTATAAATAACTAGTTCTGACCAGTGTCTAGCCTTCATCTGAAAACAGGTGAACTCGTTGTGTATTTCATTGCTGTTTGAACAAGCTTGCGATGTGCAAATTGGTTCCTGTGTTTCCTTCATTACCACATTGACTATAATTTGACACTATTTTATTTGCAATAAAGCACTTTGACACAGCTTGTGAAATGTACGTAAGTCCAAGTTTATTATTTCTTTTGTTTACATACACTTTGGTTTTGCAAAGTCCTTGTCAGTTTTTAGACAATATTGCAAAAAACCTTTGGTTCTTAATTTACGATGAATGGTAAAACCAATTACAAAAGTAGCAACTGACATTATTTTGAGTTTTATATTCCTCTGTATGGCATTTTCAGATATGGAGGCATTTTGTTTATCATATTAATAGGAAAAAACATTTTTTTCTAGCCCTTAAGATAGAATTTATCATTAGCATACAATCAGAAAATATTGTATGAATGCAAAAAATAAGCCCTTTGAAGGCTGCATGGTTATGATGTTAAGGAAGAGGAAAATTGGAACATTTCAGAAAATGAAGAGATTGTCAAATAATATCTTTATTTTTCTTGAGCGGTGAGCTTTTCTGAGTTTTGTTGGCTTTGCTGGGAT
Source organism: Chiloscyllium plagiosum (assembly GCF_004010195.1). Classification (NCBI taxonomy): domain Eukaryota; kingdom Metazoa; phylum Chordata; class Chondrichthyes; order Orectolobiformes; family Hemiscylliidae; genus Chiloscyllium; species Chiloscyllium plagiosum. The sequence goes on along the minus strand of NC_057726.1, from coordinate 18,137,779 downwards.
GACTGCATTTGGTTTCCACATGGCTCCTAAGCACTTTTTTCAAGTTGTTCCATATGTAACCCATTGGTTCTTATTTCTGGTCATTGGCCTATTAATAGTTGCCCATTTTGCCCCATGACCAAAGTCAGGTCAGACTTCTGAAAAAAGCATTTGTTACTTTTCAAGATTACTAGGAAGAGAGAGAAGGAGGGAGGGGAGGGGAAAAGTTTAAAAAAAAACCCTCTGGAAACTGGCAAAGTTCAAGACCCAGGCATATGCTGTGCCGCGGTCAGGCTGGAACCTGATCTGACTGTTCTTGGCAATTTTTTTTGTAAGCGTGAAATGTCATAAAGCTATACAGTGATGCCTGCATGAATAGTCCATTTGTTTTTTACCCTGACAGCCTTTTCAACCCTTGACTTGCACAGGAGCCTGAAGCAGTTTACCAGACACTGCAGTGCGCTGTTTCTGCACACGTTAACTATAAAAGTTTGTGTGCAAGCTGCCCCCCAGAGCTAAGGTTTTGTCCGCATTTATGAATGTGGCTAAGGTTAACGCTCACTTTATTGACAGCACCTGCTTAGGTTTTACATTTAGGAACTCATAAAGTGCAGCTGAAAAACTCTAGTAACTTGCAAGAAAAAATTAATACTTTTAAAGATTTGAACGGATGACTTTACAGGCAACAATTTGCTGATGTGAAACTTGAATCATGAAGCCTGCCTAAAACATCAACTGATTAGTTAAAGGTTAGTGGATGACATGTTAACTTTTACATCTTTTCATTTGTTTTGGATTGACGTGTGACATATTTATTGGAGCACTAGTATTTGACTGGAGATAATGAAAAGATAAGCATCTGCACCAGCAGTTTCAAATAGCCTCTAATGCCACCAGCAATGGTACTGACACTGAAAGACTTTCAAATGTGAAGGGTTTTAAAACATTTGAACAAGTTTCTCATACTGGACTCTTCAGTGAATGAAGAAATTGTGGTGCATTGCTACATTGGGTACTGCCAAATACATGCTTCTTTTATGCTCGGGGAAAATGATAATAATAAGTTTTGGTGATAAAAATTCCTTTTGGACAGCAGGAATAGGCGTACGGATCCAGTTTCAGTCTGTACTAGATGCCAATTAACATGTAATATTCTTCTTGCTTGGACATTTGTAATTGACAATGCTGAGTCTCTGGCAGCCAAAAATTAACCAGCTATTTTCTTTCTTTTTTATATTCATGCCCTCCTTCACTCCTGAAGGCAGCAAGTCGTGCAGCATGGTTCAATAGACACTGGCAGTCATCCAATATCTCCCACAAGTGACCATTCTTCCTATGTAAGCCTAGACAGTGTGTGTTGGCAGGCTAGTCAACCACAAGGAGGAGGTGGGTATCACAGCAGAGCTCAACCTTCTGACATCTACACATCTGGCTTACAGGAATTAGCACTGGATAGACCATACTGCAATTCAGTTCTGGTTGCCACATTGTAAAAAAGGATATTGAGGCACTGAAGATGGTGCAGAAAAGATTTCCAAAGATTATACCAGAAGTGCATGGGTTTGTATATCAGTGAAGGATTGATAGTCTAGGCTCTCTTCTCCTTGGGGAAACAATGTCTGAGGGGGTGATGTGATATAGGTCTTTAAAATAGTGAAAGATTTTGATGGATGGATTCAGGAGGATCCACTTGTGGGGAACAGCATAAGAAGCTAAAAATATAAAATAGGCACCAAAAATCATGTTGAGAATTCAGAAGAAACCTTCCTGAAAGAATGTGAGAATATGAAACACCTTCTCACAAGGAGTGTTTGAAGCAAATAGTGGGGTTGCACTTAAGGGAAAGCTAGACAAGGATTTGAAGGAGAAGGAAACAGATGGTTACGCTGGTAAGTTTAGATGAGAAAAGATGGATGGAGGCTTGAGTGAAGCATAAGTACCATCATGGACTGTTTGAGTCAAGTTACCTGTTTCTATCCCACATCTCCTATGTTCTCCAGCATTGAGGCAAAGACCTTAGCTGTGTTATCTCCATCCTTCACCACAGCTTTACTTTAGGTTGGCAACAGGACTTCTAAAGAAAATGAGATCTTCCCAAAACAAACGTGGCTCAATCATTGATCCATCGGCACATTCATGACATTGAAACTGAATATTTAAGAACATAAGAACCACAACATTTCAAAAATCACTTTTTAAAAATGAAAGAAGTAATAGTTTTGATGAAATTGAAGCATGTCTATTTTTCATGACTTGAGTTGCCATGATGTCTATCGACAAACTCTCAATCCCAAGTACATTGTCAGGTAAAGGGGAGAATTCATCACTATTGGAGAGATCTCATGTTCAGTGACCAGAATCAGATACACTGTTAGGTTTTGAACTGCATTTTGAGATGCTCATGTCTTATGGAATCGACGGAAATTTTAGCTGAGGTGACACCTTAACTGGGAAATATGGAATTGAATAAATATTGTTTAAACTTCCTCTAATAATCACAAATTCAACATCAACAAATAGTTGATTGGGTAAAAGCAGTGGTATGAAGTGAAGCAGATTAGGGTTGATCCTCACAAGGGCAAGAATTGTGCTGTTGCAAGTTGCTTTGCTTGAAGGTATCACTAGAAGGCAATAAGTTTCTTCTCTGTCATTTCAGGATTGTAAATGCTACTTACCAGTACATCTAGTAGCCCAAGCGAAGACACAACCTTGAATTTCTCTTGGTTGAAAGCATCAATATAGCTCTCTGTCCATGAAGAATGCAGTTAAGATGTGATTGAAATGGTTGTAGTGTTCACATAACGAGGAACAAATGTTGCCAATTACACTGCACGAATTGGAGGCATCGAGGCTACATTTCACTGACTGTGGCATCAAGGAGCCCTAGCAAAAATTGAATCAATGGTTATCAGGGGCAAACACTCTACTGGCAAGTAGGAAGATGGTTATGGTTGTTGGAGGTCAGCCATTTCACCTCCAGAGCATCTCTGCAGGAATTTTTCAGGGTCATGTCATAGGTCCAACCAACTTCATGATCTTCCCTCCATCATAAGGTCAGAAGTGGGGATGTTCACCAATGATTGCACAACGTTTAGCACTATTTGTGACTCTTCAGATACTGAAGTAGTCCATGTCCAATTGAAGCAAGGCCTGGACAATATCCAGGCTTGGGCTAAAAAGTGGCAGGTTAGATTCACACCACAAACATGCCATGCAATTACCATCTCCTCTCAGAGACGAAATAATTATTGTTCCTTAACATTTAATGTCATTCCATCACTGAATCTCATATTATCAAAATTCAGGGAATACTATTGACCAGAAACTCAACTGAATCAACCATATAAATATGAGGCTTTGGATTTTGAGTGAATAACTCATGTGCTGACTCCTCAAAGCCTCTCCACCATTTATAAAGCACAAGTGAGGAGTGTGATAGAATGCATCTGGATGAATGCAGCTCCAAAAACACTCAAGAAGCTTGACACCAACCAGAACAAAGCAGGCCACTTGACTGGCACGACTTCCATAAACATCGACACCGTCCACCACCAACACTCCGCAGCAGCACTGTGTACCATCTACAAGATGAATTGCAGAATTTCATCAAATCTCCTAAACCCACCACTATTTCCATTTCAAAGGAACATTACCAACTGCAGACTTCCCTCAAGCTACTCACCATCCTGACTTGGAAATATATCACTGCCTTTTCTGTGTCATTAGTCAAAACCTTCCCTAATGACTTTGTGGGGCTATCTCTATGACATGAAAAGCGGTAGTTCAAGAAGGCAGCTCACCATCACCTTCTCAAGGACAAAAGGAAGGACAATAAATGCTAGGTCAGTCAGTGATACCTACATCCCATGAGTGAATAAAGCAAAGCAAATAAAAATGTGTTGCTTTGGATAAAGTATGTGGGTGATACAATTGAATACAACAAAACTGTGTAGCCATTCCATATTCCTCTCATTATGCAGTGGAAGGTGAGGGTGGAACTGCAGACCATACAAATACACAATAACAAAGCTGTGATTCATAGTGAACACACTGCATAAATTACCTGCTTGAGGTATCTGTAGGGAGCGCCATGGAATGATTCAGGAACAACAGGAGATGTAACAGCTGTGTGACTGCTTTCATGCTAATCAAGAATCTGCAGAGGATTTCCTTATAAGTGTGCTAGATGTGCAGATATGATCAATGATTTAAAGGAGGGTACAGAGCATCAACTCAGGGGCAAACTGATCTTTCTTTCATTGTTCACTGCAAATACTGTGACATCGATGCCTAGAAAGTCTTTTCAATGACATTAGACACATCTGTCTTTGAGATAGATTGAAGGTCTGCCTTAAAGATCTGAGCTGTAAATTTTCCCTTGGCTACATTGGTTTCTTAGTGTTATTCATCCAATAATAAAAAGCATGAAATTTAAAAGACAAATTATTATGATCATGGTGAGTTTCCATGATCTTTTGAGCAAGTTTAAAACTCACCACATTAGAACTAACTTATAAAAATGTCTCACTCCCAGTTAAATTATTCACCATTGAGAGTTGCACTTAATTCCACTTATTTGCAGAAATGTTTAGACCCAAAAATCAAATAGACACCTTTTAAAAGGTTATGAATTTCTAATTTACTCAAAAATAGATTCTTGTATTCCAGTATAACTTTCAAATGATTCTGTGTATTTTTGATGTCAGTTTCATTTATTTCAAATCAGGCTAGTTACAGACAGTGAACAAGATACTGAACAGCAAACTAATTATTTTGATAAATCCATTTTCAGTCATAGCAATCAAACTGCTATGAACTACCAATCTTAAAAATATCATGGAATTTTTTTGTGAAGCAAATATGCTTAAAAATATATTCTAAGAGACTGCCTGATTCATGGCAATTTCTACATTTGGCTATAAGCAAAAACAATTTGTGCAGAAATTGGAGAAAGAAAAAAAATTTTTTTAAAATTCAATTTGGGGAGCAATGTTCACCCGGATCAACAGTTAGAGCCAAAATTTACTAAAGACCTGCTTGTTCTGCTAAACGGTTTGAAATTCTTTATTTCAAACATTTTTCCAGTGATTTTGCAATGATTTGGCTGATTTCCACTAAAACACACATTTTAAATATGTTCTGATTAAAAAATTACAGTATTCTTTCTCCCAAACAAAAACAGTAAGTCTTCTGTTCCTTTAAGAGCATTTTGCTGCATACAACTTATCTTCAACATCCTTTGAAAATTGGCAGAAGTAAACTGGGTGCGACTTCCAGTAAAGACCAACAAATCTTTCAATTCAGCTCCAAATCCTCTGTTGCCTGCAGGACACACATACTTCATTGAGTTCTGCCATATTGTGTGCAAGACTGAGGCATTAAGTCTGATCAGAAAATCGCGTCTGGGAAGCTGGGACTGGGTGGGATTGCTAGGCATCCAATATCCCACTTCCCATGGAACTGAATCATGCCAGCAGGAGCAGTTCCAAAAATCAGAAATTCTAGCCCTTGGAGTTCTACATCTTTCCATAAATGATAGCTGCAAAAATTTGTACCTGTTCCAACAATTCATGACATATCCTCTTTAGGGATGTATATAAGCCAGGTACCCACCTAGCCCTTGTATTTCCAGTGTAGCTCTGTGAGTCAACCTGTTCACCTGTAACTTGCATAGCCTTGGATGCAAGAGCATAAGGGGAATGGGGGCCAGCACATGAACTCCAAAGGACACAGTTCCCATGTCCTGATTCTTCTTGAGACCTGGAATGTGGTCATGTGAAGTAAGTAAGATTGGGGAACTAACTAACTTAGTAATTAGAATCCAGCTATGACAATGAGTGTACAGAAATGCACCACCTTTACTGGATAACCATGTTTTCGACTTATGCTTGAACCACATGAATTAATCACAAAAATGGAGTCTTGCATCATAATCTGATCCACCACCAATTTTAATTTGATGAAAGCAATGTTCAGCGTAGCAGACCACCCTGGATATGCAGAGGCCATTTTAGCTTTTGAAAGTCATCAGGAGATTTTATGTCTTCGGCCCTCCAAAGCATTTTTAACTGGAAAGTTGAGGGGCCCTCAGGACCCAAAGGCTGCAGTTGAAACCTGGCAGGAGTCAACAAGAGCTTCTAAAATAGGGCAAGTTCTGGCTTTTTCTCAAGTTTCTGCCAGAATTCCTGGCTAGCTGTGGGAGCAGGAACTAGACTTCCACAGCCACTGCTGTCCCAGACACCTGCCAGTGCTAATTTTATGCCAGGCAACATTCCCGCATATTTACACCTGCCATCCCTTTCCACAAGTTGATGTTGACATCATCACTGTGGGCTTCAGGAAAAGACCAGTTTGTATAATTAAAATGGAATCCAGGAGCCAAACGCACTGAACACCATGTTCAAGTTTCCGATTATCCCCCATGCCCAAAACCTGTGTTAAAATTGAGCCTGTCCTTTTTTATCAAGGTTTCCCCAATATATTCACTCCAGGAATTATCAAGCCTCTTCAGTTTTGTATTTGTTCATGTCATGTGGGTGTCACTGACAAGGCCAGCTTTTATTGTTCAGCCCTAATTGCCCAGAGGGCGTTTACGGGTCAAACACATTGCTATGGCTCTACATTCACATTTAGATCAGACCATGTAAGGATGGCAGACTTCCTTCCCTAAAGGACATTAGGAACCAAACTTTACTCTTGTGCCTTAGCTGGGGAGAGAACAAACGTGTTGTTATAATCGAGAAAGGAAAGGTGAATTGATTCCTTGGTTTGTACCACTTCTGCATTGGTCACAACAAAGTCTAAATTTAAATAGGAAGGTCATATTGCCAATTAATATTCATATATCAGACTGTGTTTTGCTCAGTATCATAAATGAATCAGCAAAGCAATAAATAAGGAGCTAGCTCATTGCAAACAAAAAGCATAGATGAAGATGTAAAGAATATTTATTAAAGTTTTTAAACTGAGCAAATATACATCATAATATATGAAACACACACAAGCAAACAGATCCACTCCCTCCAACTCTGGAAAAAAATATAAAACTCTGCTGAGTGTTAACTTAAAAATAGTTTAGTCAAGTTAAATTCAAGAAAATGATTATTCCCAGGTTGTCTCAAATGTTGATCTGTTGCCAAAGTCATTTTGCACACAAGCTGTTGGCACTGGACTATCTTCCTGGATCAGTTATGGCTGACTGAGTTGATCTTTCGGGAGACAGTGATGTAGATTATGAATTCTCATGAGGGATCTCTCTACTTATTTAGATGAGGTTTTCCAGTGCAATTGCAACTCACAAACATTGATGAGTAGACTTTAAGTGAGGGAAAAAAAGAAGCAAGACAAAGGTTGTTGCCCCAGGAAGTTATCTGCCTGAACATGTTCAAATCCAATAGCTTTATTCCATAATCTAGACCATGTGATCTCTCTCCAAAAGCCTGACCCCAGCCAAACAGATTGTGTGCTTTGCTAATATAACATTTCTCCCTGCTGCAGCCAATCTCCTTTATTTGTGAAGTATTCTTCCCCAAAACTCCAAGATACAGATTGTTTAAAAATTCATTTACAAGATGTGGGCATTTAGGTCAGCATTTATTGCCTGTCCCTAAAGGTAGTTAAGAGTCAACCACATAATTGGGTGTCTGCAGTCACATGATAGCAGATTCCTTCCCTGAAGGCTATTAGCAAACCAAATTGGCTTTCCCTGACAATCATCAATGGCTTCATGGGCATCATTAGGCTCTTAATTCCAGATTTTTTTTATGTTGAATTCAATCTGTAGTATGGCAGAATATTTCCTCAATCTCTGACTTAACAGTTTAGTACTAATGCCACAAAGACATTATCTCCCATGGAATATCAATGATATTGTGGATTATTATTTCAGATAATACATAATTATAAATATATACATGCAAACAAATTGAAATAATCAATTTTGTTCACATGCATGCATTAAATTTCAATCAAGTGTTAAATGAGGTCTTGCAATTTTACACACGTACAATAGAACTTTGATATCAGCGCTGTTTTAAAATATGTTTTAAGTTTAATTTAATAAATTATCTCATTTATTTTTCTGTCCATTTATATTCACTACTTCTGCATATTTATGTTTAAATATTTCAGTTCAACACTGATAGCTGATGGCGTCAACAGTGAGTGGGTTGTTTGAATTCCAGGCCTATCGTGTATGGGAGCTTACTTGGTTTCAGGTTTTAATCTGTTTTACAAATTCTGATTGGGGGTGAATTGTTGTATTTTAGGTGATGTTAAATACTGAAATGGAGTGACAAGTTTTGCACTCACTTACAAATTGACTGATCTGACTTCATTTTACTAAGAGCAAATTTTCAACATTGAGTGAATTTCCGGCCAAGCCTGGCCTGGGCTGGGCCTATCTGCAGATACTCACTGTACTTTGAAAACTTAGCCTCAGTAGATTTTGAGACTGCAGCAACTCATAGGGGAATATAAGCTCTAACTGGACCGAAAAATTAAGACAAATGGCTGCCCAACGAAACAAATTTCCTCCATCTTTGGAAGAGTTAGAAAAATGACAGGCTGCCATCGTTGACATGGCAGGGCTCTCTCCTCTCAGAAGAAATGTGCCGGCTTCCTGGCAGGAGGTAGCTGTCAGGGTAAATGCAGACTCCAATATCCAGGGGAGCTGGGAGACAAAAGAGAGAAAAAAAAGATTAGTGGCCTCAGGAAGTTTGCCAAGGTAAACCCAGTCAGCACTGCAGTAGATGAAGTAGATGGGTGAGGTATGCAGGCCACCAACAGTTCCTGGCGCTCTGCTATAACCTGAGTGAGGCTGTGTTTTAGGCCTTCAGAAAACTGCTCTCTTTAAGCTTTGCATGCATTGCCATACTGTAGCCAGGCACAGCCTGATTTATATTTTGCCTCTTACTGTAGATATTTATCTTGGGTTCAACATCACTGACCACAACTCATTAGGTACAGCATCTGTGAACAGTTGTGGTCTCCATACTACTAAAAGGATATAGAAGCGCTGAAGAAGGTGCAAAAAAGATTTATTATTATGATACTGGAACTGAGAGGTTATGCCTATCAAGAAATACATATTGAGGCTGATCTTTGCTAGGAGAGAAGACTGAGTGTGAAAACTAACAGAGCTATCAAGTTTATTAAATGGTTTAATTAGGTAGGTAAAAAAAATGCTTTCACTTGTGGATAATATTGTCAATAGTCACTAACAAATGCAACAGAAAATTCTTTATCCAGAAAGCGGTTAGAATACAAAATGTTATATAGTCAGCAAAACCATTAATCTTTAAAGCCTCGAAAAATCCCTCCAAAACGAGGGGATGTCTTATACAGCATAAAAAATGTGGAGAACCAGTGTCAGTGTAGGTGATGAAAAATGTGTTGCTGGAAAAGCGCAGCAGGTCAGGCAGCACCTAAGGAGCAGGAGAATCGACGTTTCGGGCTTAAGCCCTTCCTGACCTGCTGTGCTTTTCCAGCAACATATTTTTCAGCTCTGATCTCTAGCATCTGCAGTCCTCACTTTTTCCTCAGTGTAAGTGATGACAATTTTGAAATATTTTTGGTATCTGACCCAAAAAATGGATGCATAAAATTCCCGTGTCCTCGCAATGTACTTAACACTGCCTGTTTGATCCCTTGTTGTTATAAGCTACTAGTAAATAAAACATGCCTCCGTGATGTGAAAGGTTGAGGCTGATCATTAATGAGAGTTTGACACGTCCCAGCAGTAAAGGACAGTGTTTTCTTCGTTTGCTTGTAGAATATATTACTTGGGCTGGTCAGCATTTATTGCTCGTTCCCAGTTGCCCTTGAGAAGGTGGTGGTGAAATGCCTATTTGAATCATTGCAGTCCACATGCTGTAGTTAGCCCAAAATGCCCTTAGAGAGGGAATTTCAGGAATTTGACCAGCAATAGTGAAGGAATGGCAAAATATATCCAAGTCAGAATGGTAAGTGCCTTGGAGGCGAACTTGCAGGTGCTGTTGTTCCCATGTATCCACTACCCTTGTCCTTCTAGACGGAAATGGTCATGGAGTTTGAAAGTGCTATCTAAGGAACTTTGGGGAATTTCTGCAGAACACCTTGCAGATAGTGCACATTGCTGCTACTGAGCATCAGTGGGGGAGGAAGTAAATGCATGTGAATATGGTTCTAATCAAATGGGCTGCTTTGCCCTGGATGAGGTCAAGCTTCTTAAGTGTTGTTGGAGCTGCACCCATCCAGGTAACTGAGGAGTATTCCATCACATTCCTGACTTGTACTTTGTAAATGGTGGATAGGCTTTGGGAAGTCAAGAGGTGAGTCATTCACTGCAGTATTCTCAACCTTTGATCTGTTGTTTTAGCCACTGTGTTTATGTAGCCGCTCCAGTTGAATTTCTGATCAATGATAACCCCAGGATGTTAATAGTGGGGATTCAGTGATGGCAACACCATTGAAAGTGAAGAGGCAGTGGTCAGTGAGCAAGTTATTTCTAAAGTGGTGCTGCTTGATAAGACTGTTGATGATCATCACAGAAATAATGGAAAGTGTTAGTGTAAACGGATAGGGGAGTAACTGGCCTGGTTGAATCTGCCTTTTTTATGTAGAGGACATTTCTGGGCAATTTTCCACATTGTTGGGTAGATGTCTGTGTTGTAGCTATACTGAAGCAGCTGCCTAGAGGCATGGCAAGTTCTGCAGCATAAGTCTTCAGTACTACTGCGGAAATTACATCAGGACCCACAGCCTTTGCAGTGTCTAGTGCCTCTTGCCATTTTTGATAGCAACTGGAGTAAATCAAGTTGGCTGAAGACTGGCATCTGTGATGCTGGAGATCTCAGAAAGAGGCATGAAGTAAGAACATGCCATCGTCCGAAATGTTCTCAGTAATGTCAGAGGCACCAGGCAGTATGCAGCTGACCCCAGGATGTGGAGGACTGTCTCCTCATCATGTATGTGACACAGGAAGCTCTGCACCCAGCGAATATTGCTCTGCTCCCTAATATTGTGCTTGAGCTTGTCCAGCGAGAGAAGGAAGAATGCCAGTGATTGTGTTGCCTTGTGTTGGTGGTGTGCCTGCAGAGATGCATATCGAGAAGAACATGGAGCCAGAAAGAGGCGTAAGTGAGACAAGCTTTATTAAACGCAGTGCAAGAGTATGGTGGAGTATCTGCACGTTAGGACTAACTCCTGGTGACCAGGAATTGTTAATGAATTAATGATTATGTGTGATATTTTGAGAAGCATCTGAGATTAGAGGGGTTTTTTTATTCATTCATGGGGTGAGGACAGCGATGGCTGGGCAAACATTTATTGCCCATCCCGAATTGCCCAGAGGGCAGTTAAGAGTCAACCACATTGCTGTGGGTCTGGAGTCACATGTAGGCCAGACTGGTTAAGGATGGTAGTTTCCTTCCCTGAAGGACATTAGTGAACCAGATGGGTTTGCCCAACAATTGACAATGGTCATCATAGAGTATTAGAGATGCACAGCACGGAAACAGACCCTTCAATCCAACTCGTCCATGCCGACCAGTTATCCTAACCTAATCTAGTCCCATTTGCCAGCACTTGGCCCATATCCCTCTAAACCTTGCCTATTCATAAACCCATCCAGATGCCTTTTAAATGCAATAATTGTACCAGCCTCCACCACTTCCTCCAGCAGCTCATTCCATACACGCACCACCCTCTGCATGAAAAATTGCCTCTTAAGTCTCTTTTATATCTTTCCCCTCTCACCCCAAACCTATGCCCTCTAGTTTTGGACTCCCCACCTCAAAGAAAAGACTTCTGTCTATTTATCCTATCCATGCCCCTCATGATTTTATAAACTTCTATAAGGTCACCCCTCAGTGTCTGACGCTCCAGGGAAAACAGCCCCAGCATATTCAGCTTCTCCCTATAACTCAAATCTTGCAACCCTGGCAACATCCTTGTAAACATTTTCTGAACCCTTTCAAATTTCTCAATATCCTTCTGATAGGAAGGAGATCATAATTGAATGCAATATTCCAACAGTGGCCTAACCAATGTCCTGTACAGCCGCAACATGACCTCCCAACTCCTGTACTCAATACTCTGACCAATCAAGGAAAGCATATCTTCAATATCCTACCTACCTGCGACTCTACTTTCAAGGAGCTATGAACCTGTACTCCAAGGTCTCTTTGTTCAGCAATACTCCCTTGGACCTTACCATTAAGTGTATAAGTCCTGTTCTGATTTGTTTTTCCAAAATGCAGCACCTCCATTTATCTGAATTAAACTCCATCTTCAAAGTTTGTGAGAAGATTTGTAGCTCGGGTGCTCGTTGTTGTGGTTCCATTCGCCGAGCTGGGAATTTGTGTTGCAGACGTTTCGGCCCCTGTCTAGGTGACATCCTCAGTGCTTGGGAGCCTCCTGTGAAGCGCTTCTGTGATCTTTCCTCCGGCATTTATAGTGGTTTGAATCTGCCGCTTCCGGTTGTCAGTTCCAGCTGTCCGTTGCAGTGGTCGGTATATTGGGTCCAGGTCGATGTGCTTATTCATTGAATCTGTGGTTGAGTGCCATGCCTCTAGGAATTCCCTGGCTGTTCTCTGTTTGGCTTGTCCTATAATAGTAGTGTTGTCCCAGTCGAATTCATGTTGCTTGTTATCTGTGTATGTGGCTACTAAGGATAGCTGGTCGTGTCATTTTGTGGCTAGTTGGTGTTCATGGATGTGGATCGTTAGCTGTCTTCCTGTTTGTCCTATGTAGTGTTTTGTGCAGTCCGTGCATGGGAATTTGTACACTACATTAGTTTTGCTCATGCTGGGTATCGGGTCCTTCGTTCTGGTGAGTTGTTGTCTGAGAGTGGCACTAGGACTCATAACAGCACACAAACCAACAGCCACTCTCAGACAACAACTCACCAGAACGAAACAAAACACTACATAGGACAAACAGGAAGACAGCTAACGATCCGTATCCATGAACACCAACTAGCCACGAAACGACATGACCAGCTATCCTTAGTAGCCACACACTCAGATGACAAGCAACATGAGTTCGACTGGGACAACACTACTATTATAGGACAAGCCAAACAGAGAACAGCCAGGGAATTCCTAGAGGCATGGCACTCATCCACAGATTCAATCAATAAGCAATCGACCTGGACCCAATATACCGACCACTACAACGGACAACTGGAACTGACAACCGGAAGAGGCAGATTCAAACCACTACAAATGCCGGAGGAAAGATCACAGAAGCGCTTTACAGGAGGCTCCCAAGCACTGAGGATGTCACCTAGACAGGTGACGAAACGTCTGCACACAAATTTCCAGCTCGGTTAAACTCCATCTGCCACTCCTCAGCCCATTGACCCTTCTAATCAAGATCCTGCTATACTCTGAGGTAACCTCAAATTTCGTGTCATCTACAAACTTACTAACTATACCTCCTATGCTCACATCTAAATTATTATATAAATGACAAAAGATTGTGGACCCAGCACTAATCCTTGTGGCACTCCACTGGTCACAGGCCTCTAGTCTGAAAAGCAACTCTCCACCACCACCCTCTGCATTCCATGAAATCTAACTTTGTTAACCAGTCTCGCATGGGGAACCTTGTCGAAATCCATATAAATCACCTCCACTGCTCTGCCCTCATCAATTCTCTTTGTTACTTCTTCAAAAAATTCAATCAAGTTTGTGACACATGATCTCCCATGAACAAAGCCATGCTAACTATCCCTAATCAGTCCTTGCCTTTTCAAATACATGTAAATCCTGTCCCTCAGGATTCCCTCCAACAATTTGTCAACCACCAATATCATACTCACCAGTCTATAGATCCCTGGCTTTTCCTAACCGCCTTTCTTAAACAGTGGCACCACATTAGCCAGCCTCTAGTCTTGCAGCACCTCACCTGTGACAATCGATGATACAAATATCTCCGCAAGGGGCCCAGCAATCACGTTCCCAGCTTTCCACGGAGTTCTAGGGTACACTTGATCAAATCTTCGGGATTTAACCACTTTTATCTGTTTCAAGACATCCAGCTCCTCCTCCTTTGTAATATGGACATCATTAGGCTCTTAATTGCAGATTTTTACTGAGTTCAAATTACACCTTCTACCATGGTGGGATTCAAACCCAGGTCCCCAGCACATTACTGGGGTCTCTGATTAACCATCTCGCAATAATACTGCTAGGCCATTGCCTTCCCTTAATAGGACATCTCATGTGGATTTGGATTGACTGACTTTGACTACTCATATGAAGTCATTCTAAAGTTCTGTATCCTCAGGACAAAATTCCTTGCAATGAATTCCCTTGCTCACATTTCTTTTGCAATGTCTTCCTTCTCAAGTTTTCCTGCTCCTCTGTGAAGTCATAGCCTCCTTGTTCCTTCAGTATTACTTCCCTAAGCCTAGTAGACTTCTCTCTTCCCTGGTGCTCCATTCATTTTCTCCCTTCTTGAGTCAAATACAGTCCTGGCTGTTCTCAGCAGTTTCCCTTCTGTCAGTGCAGTTCCCATTTAAGAAGATTAATTCTGTCATTAAGTGCTGGAGGCTAGTTGGAACAGAACTCACTTTGGATGCCATTAGGCCCACTCTTTAATATTTAGTCACTGCTTAGTGTGGGTCATAATTGGGAGGATGTTGCAATCATGGAAGTGAGGAGAGAGTTATTTTCATGTTGCCTTATTCAATAGGGCCAGATATGGGCTAATGAATTGAAAGTCCATGCCAAAAAATGAATGTAGATCCAAGTTTAATCTAAAAAGCAATGAGATGAATAACAAATCACTTTGTTTTTGCTAGGGATGGATGACAAATCGAAGTTTCTTCAGAAACCACAGCAGTTATTTATTCTTCTTTGAATCATACCACCTAGGCCTTTGACAAACTGCCCCACAGGAGGCTGCTAATTAAGATAAGAAGTTATGGGTAAGCTACTGTCATGGATAGAGGATTGGTTAACTGGCAGAGGGCAGATAGTAGAGATAAAGGGGCCTTTTTCAGGATGGCAGCCAGTGACTAGTGGGGTACTGCAGGAGGTCAGTGTTGCGTCCATAACTATTCACGTTATACATTAAAGACCTGAACAAAGGAACAGAGAACACTGTTGTGAAATTGCAAATGACACAAAGATAGGCAGAGGAAGAGGTAATGTTGAGGAAGTGGGGAAGCTGCAGAAGGTCTTGGACAGGCTAGGAGAGTGGGCAAAGAACTGATAGATGGAATACAATTTTGGAAAGAGTGAGGTTATGCATTTGGTAAAACATATAGAGGCATAACATATTTTCTAAATGGGGAAAGGCTTCAGAAATCTGAAGCATAAATGGACTTAGGAGTTCTAATTCAATATTCTCTAAAGGTTGACATGCAAGTTGAGTTGGCAGTTATGAAAGCAAATGTAATGTTAGCATTCATCTCTACTCTAGTAGACTACTAGAATAGGGATGCAATGCTGAGGCTATATAGGCTCTGCTCAAACCATATTTGGAATATTGTGAGCAGTTTTGGGCCTGTATCTAAGAAAGGATGTGCTCGCATTGTAGGGGGTCCAGAGGTTTTTTACAAGAATGTTCCCAGGGATGAAGGTCTTGTCATGTGAGGGGCAGTTCAGGACTTTGGGTCTGTCCTCGATGAAATTTAGAAGGATGTGGGGGGAATCTGATTGAAACTTGCAGAATACTGAGAGGCCTGCATAGCGTGGACATGGGGAAGATGTTTCAGCTAGTAGAAGAGACTAGAACCGAAGGGCACAGCCTCAGACTAAAGGGACGACCCTTTAGAACTAAAGTGAGGAATTTCTTCAGCCAGAGGGTGGTGAACCTCTGGAACTCAATGTTATGGAGGGCAGTGAAGGTCAAATCATTAAGTGCATTTAAGACAGAGATCGACAGTTTCTAAATTTATTAGGGAATTAAGGATTATGCGGAGAAGGCAGGAGAATGGGGTTGAGAAACATACCAACCATGATGAAATGGTCGAGAAGATTTGATGAGCTGAAAGGCCTAATTCTGATCCTATGTTTTATCGTCCTAAATCATTATGTTGACAAGACTTTGGTTTGACAGTTCCTGTGGAAGACAAGATCTGCAATAATCATTCCCCTGTACTATACTGGAGCGTCAGAGTAGCCTCTGTCTTTGAGGCCTAGTCTAGGATTGTAATTTGGCCCAGGAATACAGGAAAGGATGGTGGGAAAAGGAATGTAACATGCAGGCATAAATGTGTAGGTGACAGAGCAAACAGCACCAGCTCTTGCTTCCTCATTTGACAACTGCAGAAACACAAGCAGGTTCACAGTTGGTTGCTGAGTGACAGGAAAATCCCTAGGTTATTAAGTGGGAAACAAAATCTAAATTAGTCTTCCCTGGCTTTTCATTGTTTGAAATGAATCAAGATCATTGACCACATTGGTCACGAATACAATCACTCTAAACTCCCTCGTATTTTCATAATGCTCTTTTGTGTATTCATAGCTGCCAAAAATTAAAAAAATTCTCAGGTGTTAAATTAATCAGGGATCCACTGTGGTTTTCTGTATTAGTATCACAATAACATGTAGGTTGGCTTGATCTGGCTCCTTATTGTTATTGTTGCTCCTTACAGGGAACATCAGATTCCACAATCATTCCTCTACTGTAATCATTAGATCCAAAGAATCACCTTACACAGGAACTTAACTACTGAAGGTTGCCATTTACCTACCAAATACCATTATCAATGTGATATGGATAACGGGGATTGTACAAAACCTCCTCATTTAATTAAAGGGACACTCCTGACTAAATTTCGAAGGATCTGAAATAAGGAAAAGTCCGAGGAGTTACAAATTAACCAGAAATGCCCCAAATTGTTCAGCTTATTTCATTTATTCTTACAACATGATTGCCAAAACAGCAAAAAGTTTGGCCAATGGTGCCCCATTTAAATCTTACTCATTTTATTTGACACTTGTAAATGAAAAGACAGGAAAGAGCAATCCAGGGTGCTGATGTCATGGTACAGGCTTCCGATTACACCCAGCAGTGTGTGATAGGGATGTTAATGGATACTACGGATTGTCTTGGACTCTTCCAGACATTGGTTATCTGCCCAAAATGGCTGGTGGGTTGATTCTGGGTCAACGCTGGAAAAATATTTTTGAAATGAGTAGTCACATGGAAAGTGGATCATTTACTGACTAAGACGAGATTAACTATTTTGTGTCCCTATTTAGGAAATATTATCATTTGCTGAACAAAGGAAAGAAAATTACTTATAAATGAAAAAAGTCAAAGTATTTTGATTTACTACATTGTAGAAACCAACTGGAATTCTTTCAGGAGGTAAAGAATTTAGTGAGTGAGTGTATTCCAGTAGATGTATTTCATTTGGGTTTTCAAAAAGCATTCAACTAAATTCCTTCTGTAAGATAAGGAGTTAACAAACTGTCTGGATGAATTGAGAATTGGCTCAGCGACACAGGTCAGAGAGTGGTAATAAATGAAAAACTGCTTTGGATGGGAAAAACTAAGGAGGGATGTTCCATATGAGGATTTGTTCCGTGGCCCCTGCTGTTCACAATGAAACAAGGGGCTTGATCTTAATCCCCGCTGGAGCCAGGATCAGAGGCAGGCAAGAGCAAGAAATAGCCCTAACTCCAATCTGCCTGCAGGCTATTTTCGCAGAGCTGGGATAGGGGTCGACAGGGCCATCCACTCCCCCCAACTTTGCTGTTAGACTCCAACTTCCAGCAGGTGGTGGGGGCCTTTGAGGTGTCCCCTGAAGGCAGCCTCTCAGCGGCAGATCGACAGAAGGACGAACATGGAGGCCTTCTCTGCCTGTCCGAGTGTGACATCAGCCACAAGCTGACAGAGGCTCCCCCGCATTCTGACAAAGTAGTTGCAGCCTCAAGATTGAAATCAAAACTTTTGGAAGATTTGAGAGGAGGGGCCAGCATTTACTTGCTCCCGCAGCCTACTACCCTTTTCTCCCTGTTCAGACATGATCGCAGAACATTTATTTCAGAAGCTTGAGTAAATTAAAAGATACTCAGCTTTTGGTCAGTCACAAAGAGGCACCTTTTGACTTTTGTTTCTCGAGTCTATAAGGTATCTCTGCTGTCATTTCAGATTCTGACAGCTGTAGCTAGAAGGATTAATAGTTGTATTCTAATAGCTAGAGTGCATCATCAATGATGCCTAGCATTGACACATAGGGACAGCACATGGCTCAGTGGGTAGCATTGCTGCCTCACAGCATCAAGGACCTGAGTTCAATTCCAGCCTTGGGCAACTGTGTGGAGTTTGCATGTTCTTCCCTCCGGGTACTTCAGTTTTCTCCCACAGTCCAAAGATGTGCAGGTTAGGTGGATCGGTCATGCTAATTTGGCTGTAGTGTGCAGGAATGTCTGGGTTAGCCAGGGTATATGCAGGGTTATAGGATAGGTCGGGGTGGGATGCTCTTCAGAGGGATGGTACAGACTTGATGGATCAATGGCCTCTATCTGCACTATTGGGATTCTATGAACATTTATGACATATCACAAGAGGGAGAAAAAGCAAAGAACATACCTACACTAGAGGCCAAAAACCAGTTTACTAAGTATGCCCTCATATCATGTAATCAAATGTCTGGAATGTTGAGTACTTGAGATTAGTTAGGGAGGTGAAATTAATTCCAGGGATTTGTGTAATTTTTGAGATGCAAATACATGCACGTGAGATTCAGAACGTAAGATGCTAAGGAAGTTAAGTCACTTTTAAAAAAGGAATATTCAATTGTTAATGTTTCCCTTGATGGCTGATTTTGAATCTGATATCTTGATTCCTGCCTGATTAAGTTCTCACATCCATCATTCACCTCACTTCATCTAGAAGCAGAAACTTGCACCATTGTTTCTTATGGTATCGACAAGGAGGAGTTTAATGGGACAGAAAAGACAGTGAAGTACTCACCTAAATTATTAAATTTGAGAAATAATAACTGCAAATATGAGGTAGTTAAATAATTATAATTCAAAGGATTAACTTATTTTGGTTTCTTATTTCTCAGTCACCAAATCCTGTAAGTTGTCAAATAAGGCTAATCAGTGATCGATATTGAGATGTAGAGTGAACCTGGTCAATGGGAAGTGATCCAACAAAAATACTGCCCCATTAATCTGTCACATGTTAGAATGTCTTGATATATCCCATAGTTTTCCTTATATGATGATTTAAATTTCTTCTTCATCTGAAGGCACATTCACAATCCACTTTGACAAAAGTTACAACAGACTTTTGCGCTCAAGTTCATGCTCTCAGTTTACACCTTAGCAGAGGGCTAGTCAGGTAATTGTGTAGAGAAATCCTCTATGTATCTGATTCATTGATATTTGTCAGTAGCAGGTTGGAGAAATGAGAGGGTAGATTGACTGAAAGTGGAGTTGTCAGTGACAGGCTTCTGAAGCATGATGTTCATATTGTTTTTTTTAAAAAAAGTATCCTCTCTCCAAATAGTAGCTCACAAGCTCAGTTGGCCAGAGCAATGCATTTCCAACTTTCCATTGATCATACTTTGCTTGAGTGCATCTTTGAGACATTTGTGTTGGCCAGCTCCCTTATGTTTTCCCTCCTTGAGCTCCCCATGAAACATCTGTTTAGGAAGCTGATTCTCCTCATAAGACCAGGACAGTACAGCTGTGCCTGCATCCACATTGCCAATGGCCCTCAGAGATAAACTCTCAATTGAAAGGTATGAGATTTCTGACAGGAGAGGGGAAGGTAAATGAGAATCAGTGTTAGCTTTGGCTGTACCCTTGTACTTGTTTGCAACAAGATCAAACAATGAAATGTAGATGCCTGAGACAAAGACAGCTATTTACATCTGAAGCACAGGATGGTATGTTGAACAAGAGGAGCTGTAAAATTATGGAAAATTATTTTAATGATGAATAAAACTGAAAAAAAAGTTTTTTGCCATTTCTTACGTGCTCATATTTTATGGTGCCCTGCAGAAAACTATAATATTTGCAAAATTACAGTGACCAGTATTTTAATCAGATAAGGTGATGACATTCCAGATCACCCTGCTAACGGAATGAGGGATGGCTACATGTGGAATGCTGGTATAAGGTTTCCCTCAGGGACGAGACACAGTTGTTATGTTTCGCTGAATGAATAGGGAGCATTGTGGCCACACAGATAAATTTATTGTCCTTAGGGTAGATTTGATGGGTCTCTGGTGTGAGGTATTAAAGGAGGGTTACTGTCTGAACTCAAGATGATGGACAGGGAGAGAAAAATCAGTTTTCACATGCAAAATTAGCAATACTGCGCAGATGCAATAATTTCTCCTATTACACTCCTTTTCCATGAAGCAGAATAAAAGGATTCCTGTTTTTCTTTCATATTGTCAAGGTCTGAAAATAGTGATGGAGTTATCCAAATTGTTTGGCTACAGGCAAATATGGAGAACACTGGGTCAACATGATAATAATGTTTGCTATACTTGTATTACTCAGAGGATGGATTCCAGAACATTTCTGGGCAAGTCTTTATGCAGTAGTAATTCTATTTTAACTTTGGATTTGAATGGACCATCGATGACTTGGTGGGTAAAATGCATTGGATGGTGGGCTGCTCTGCCAGATGGATTTGGCAGTCCTGAATCAAACCCTGTGTGTTCTAAAGCTCCCCAGAGACAAAAGAGGAGCCAGAAGAAGTGATCTTGATGCTTCTGGGTGAGGGAGGGATGATTATCTTGGGTTTCTGCTGTTGATTCCTAACTGGTGCACTCTGCTGAACAATGCAAGTGTAATGATGCTGGCCAAGAGGACATTGCAGTAACAAGACAGCCAGTATCCCTGGAGCCACAGTTAGAAAAACAGTCACTAACTTAAGGAAAGGAGGAGAAACATCCAAAAATTTCCACTTTGGCTGATGTATCAAGTGAAAAATTGAATATTCTTACCTTGCTTCGCAGGCTGTGCATTTAACATAGACATAGAACAGTACAGCACAGAACCTTCAGCCGTCAATGTTGTGCCAGCCTTTTATCCTATTCTAAGATCAGACTAACCTACATACCCTTTACTGTACTATCATCCATATGCCTATCCAGGAATCACTTAAATGTCCCTAATGTATCTGACTCTACTACCACTGGTGGCAATGCATTCCACGCACCCA
This sequence comes from Chiloscyllium plagiosum, assembly GCF_004010195.1. Lineage (NCBI taxonomy): Eukaryota > Metazoa > Chordata > Chondrichthyes > Orectolobiformes > Hemiscylliidae > Chiloscyllium > Chiloscyllium plagiosum. Next base: position 18,116,668 of record NC_057726.1, on the reverse strand, counting down.
CTACACTCTGTGTAAAGAACCTACCTCTGACATCTCCCATATGGGCGGCATGTTGGTACAGTGGTTAGCACTGCTGCCTCACAGCGCCAGACACCTGGGTTCTATTCCAGCCTCAGGCAACATTCTGTGTGGAGTTTGCACATTCTCCCCGTGTCTGCGTGGGTTTCCTCCGGGTGCTCCAGTTTCCTCCCACAGTCCAAAAATGTGCAGGTTAGGTGAATTGGCCATGCTAAATTGCCTGTAGTTTTAGGTGAAGGGGTAAATGTAGGGGAATGAGTCTGGATGGGTTGCTCTTCGGAGGGTCGGTGTGGACTTGTTGGGCCGTAGGGCCTGTTTCCACACTGTAAGTAATCTAATCTAAGCCTCCCTCCAGTCACCTTAAAATTATGCCCCCTCATGATAGCCATTTCTGCCTTGGGAAAACGTCTCTGGCTATCCACTCTATCTATGCCTTTTCTCATCTTGTACACCTCTATCAAGTCACCTCTCATCCTTCATTGCTCCAATGTAAAAAGCCCAAGCTCCCTCAATCTTTCTTCATAAGACATCAACCTTTCTTCATAAGACTCAGGTCTGCATGTAAGATAATCTGCTTGCCATAATGCATGCGTTTTTGTGAGTTCTCACTAAGGCCGTTAAATTGAACTCCCCACACATGCGAAGTTTTCATTTGAAGACAGTGACTGATGTTATCACATCCCCTCTAAAGTAACCTTCAGGCTCTCAGAATCTTGGAGTTTTGTTACGGACTAGAGTATCAAACAGCTTGGTTGAGAATACTCAAGAAGCTCACAAGGTATGAGAACTAGGACAGAATAGGAAGAACATTGCAATTTATTTTTAATCTTTACTTTACATTGATTTCAATTTTTTGAATTGTCTGTTGCATATGTTAGTTCCAATGGAGATTTAGTTTAGGAATAACTTTAATTTAAAAAGTGCATATTTACTATTAAACTTATAATGTTCTGGAAAATAAATGTCGACCAAAGGGTTAAACTGGTGTGTAATCAGTTACTAAGAAGCAGAGAATCGCAGCTAAGTGGGCCCCAACATGTTCCTTAATAGGAGCTTGTAAACTACATTATTACCGAGATCTGTAAGTCTGTCTTTGTAAAAATCAGCTTATTTTTGCTCACTGATATATTTTAATATTTTGGCCAGTGAATTGGAGTCTAGGTGCATTACTGTTTTGTGCTGTTATTGTTGTGATGTAAAATAATATACAAATGTGAGTATTATTATAGACATAAAATGATTCGCATGTGCTTCAGTGATGAGAAAAGTGGGAGTCCATAGACACTTGACAATTTCTGCATTCCTCCAGTCTAGTGGAAAGCTTTGTAGGCATCGAGATGAAGAACAGCTTTTTATTTTGTGACTGAAACAATAAGAGGGAGGAGATAGAAAGTAAAAGAAGGCGGTGAGAGAGGAAGGCATTTGATGCAATCAGCCAGTTTCAGGACTCTGATATGGCAATGTAGCAGGATCCTAGATTTCTTCTCACAAATTGTGAAGGTGCTGGATTCTAACAGTGGCTCTAACAAATGGATAGAATGATAAAGACACACAGCAGGGAGTAATCTGCCTCCAAATATACCACCACAACAGATGGTAATGCTAACTCCTAGTTAACAACATTGCCCATTTTCTTCAGTCAATCTGCAGGCTTTGTCGATGCAGTCGAGCCGATTAGATTACTTGGAATGCTAATATTTTTTGAACGTAGTTGAGTGATGAACTATCAGCAAGACAAAGTTTGACTCAGAAAAGGTTTACCTTGCTGTTTATGTTTTTTTAAAACTCTTTGCAATATGGCCACAGGCATTAAGAAACAGTTCAGTTTGCAAATGTGCTTTTCAACCTATTTAGTGAAATTATTACAAATAACAAAGGCAGTTGGAGAACACAAATAACCAACTTTATGCAAATCAATCATCTTAATTGGTGTTATTACTGGTTGACTATTTAAGTTCTACCAGATGATAGAATGTGTTGTATAACAATCATTAAGCTGCTTTTGTTGTCAGTGTGTTATCCTATGTACAGTAGTTATGTGCACTCTCTTCGATTTCCTGAGAGTCACTGGCAAAGGTCAATTTGATTTGAGGATGACACTAACTGCACCACCCCAGTTCGATTCCACACAGAAATGCAGTGTCATTAACTTCATGCATAATGACTCGAGGTCACGACTGCAGAGAAAGAAAGAAAACTTTATTCTGATTTGCTACATCGTCCTCCAGTGTCATTTTTCAGTGCGGTTCTCTTTGCAGTGAGCTGTCAGCATTCCCTCCAACTGCTATTAATCTTTTCCCTGAGCATTTTGGAGCCTGTATATCTCTGAAGGGCCCTTAAATGGTGAACTTTGATTTTCCTCAGGTTCCAGTGCTGTTTCCCATCTTTATGCCAGAAAAGAACTTTTATTTTTTTCCACAAAACAGATGGAGATTTAGATAGTGACAATTCATCTGTTAGACACAAGATAGCTAGCTCTAGTTTTCCATATTGAGTCATGATGTGTTTTGCATAAGTTTCTTGCTCTCTAAAGACAACCTTTTTCCCTGAGCATTAAATATGAGCAGCATTTCTCAAATTCTTCACACAATGCATTTAACATAGCAGAAGTGCCTGGAAAGATTTATTTCTAGCTTTTATTTTCATTCATACAATTGTCACTGTAACTTTTTTTTCCCATTCCTGATAGTTTTCCCAAGTATAGCCTGAATGCCTCCCGTATCGTGAGAAAAATTCAACAAAAAAATGTAACCTTCACTGTGAACCAAATTTCCTTTGCAACTTGCGTCAAAGGGGTATTTTACTTTCCCAGAATTTAATTTTGGCAAAAGCAAGTTCTCATTTTTTTAAAAAGATATTGCTAATTCAGTGCCAGCCTCAATAAAAGACCTGGGTGTAAGTTGGACCTTGAAATTGGTCCTTACAAAGATTAATCAGCTCTTGATGAATACAGTATAGAGGAGCAATTTGAGACTTAAAGATTTCAAACATTAAGACCAGTTTTGCTTTAATCTCTGAAACTGTCGCATTAACAAATGGTGAACAGGTGCAAAAATATTCTCTTTTCTTTTCTCCTCCCAAAAAAAATCCTATATTCTTATCTCTCCTGAAGGCATTGATGTTAAAAAAAATTTCAACTTGCTTCATCTTGCATTCCAGATTGCCTGCTTGTTATAGATGCTACTCATTTATAATTTCTAATCAAGCTATTCGACTACGACTGGCTTCACAACCAAGCTTCACTCCTATTTAGCTGGGCTATCCATGAATGTGCAACATGGGAGACAGGAAAAGGGAAATTTTACCTACATACCACAAATTAAACACCTCAATAAGAACTGATTTTATATTCGTTTTTGTTATGTGAACATTGTTGCGATATTGAATTCATTGCCCATCCCCAATTGCTTGAGGAAATAGTGGGCTTCCTTCATTTCAGTCAATATGTTCTTAATAATAGCAAGTCCTTAAAGCACCCATAAAGAGATCTCATGGAAGTCACCAGCTAGTGCCCAACTAAAGTGGAAAAGATACATTTGACACAGCATTGGACATATCGAGAGAGTCCATCTGAAGGCATCAAAGAGCACATAACCTTTCAATATCTCATCAATCCAATCCTCCAAGCACCACACATAAGAAGGATCACTGGACCCGAAATGTTAACTCTGCTTTTCCTCCACAGATGCTGCCCGACCTGCTGAATTTAGCCAGCAATTTCTGTTTTTGTAACACACATATTCCTGTGTGAGACAAAGTCTGTAGATCACACAATTGACTCAACAGTCACGTGAGACCCTATGAGGCAAGGGAGAAGCAAGTAATCCTCAAGTCCAAAGGACACTCTCACGGTCCAAATATGTGCAGGTTAGCGTAGATTGGGCATGCTTAGTGGCCCAGAGTGTCTAGGGACATGCTGACTGGGTGGATTAACCATGGGAAATGCAGGGTTACAGGGATTAGGTTGGGGAGATGCATATGTGTGGGTTGATCTGCAGAGAGTTGGTATGGACTCAATGGGCCGAATCGCCTGCTTCCAAACTGTAGGGATTCTATCGATACTATGATTCTAAGAAGAAATAAGGGCAAGATTTGAGACTATTCACCCAGTGCTATGAAGGATCAACAACATAACTCTAAATCCATCTGTATGTTACTTCAAAAAACACTCACTTTCGATAGCTAACCATATTCTGGAGTCAAGGCTTCACTGTTCACATCTGTTCTTCCCTTTGAAAAGCTGCATGATTTTATTCTGCCCAGTCATTCAACAGTTTTGACAAACTCCGAGCAAATACACTTGTCTGTTTGTTTCTGATTTCGAGCATTTGTGGTTCTTTGTTTCTTTTTAAGTTCCTTATTCTGTTGCCTTCTTTAAATTCATTAAAAAGAGTGTGTGAATGAGAATTGTTGAAAGAGAGATCAGTTACTGCTTTTCTTCATCAGTTTACCTCTGTCTGCTTTTTTATAGTATTTTTATTGTCAGGACATTTGAGGGTTTTGTATCCTAAGTCAATCATCTGAAAAAAGTGAACTGCCGATGCAGAAAGGCTGGGCACAGTTTAAAAACAGTCTTGCATTAAGCTGAGACATGAATAATTACTCTTGGGTGAGATGTTAGGCTGAGGCCCTGCCAGTCCTTGCAAGGATACATAAAAATCCCAGAGCCATTATTTAAAGAAGAGTTGTCTCTGGTTTGCTAGCCAATGTTTAATCTTAACCATCATGACTGAAAAACAGATTATCTGGTCATTGTCACAGTGCCATTTCTAAGAGCTTCCTATGCACAATATAGGAAAAGATACAAAAGGACTATACGATATCAGCTGAAAACTTCTTGTTCACCCATTCACATTCTCAGGAAATCATAAAATACACAAAAGTAATTTTGAAATGGAGCCACTGTGATAATGTAAAGCACTTTACAATTTTAATTTCTAACTCGATCAATAGGTCTCACACAGTAGAAGTCGCAAATATGATTGTTATTTGTATCAATGATACTGAATGGGACCATTCAGAATTGAAGGGAACAAGTCCCATCTCAGATAGGAAATTTTCCACTGAGCTCTTCCCAGTTCTGCAATTGCTAGGAACTTGCTCTTAAAATTGCTTCCTTATTGGAACAAGATATTAAAATAATCTTCTCCCCAGTGCCGATAAACAGAAAATTGCTTGTCAATTTTAACTCTTTTTAATTCTCTTTTCTCCATAAAGCCCTGTGAATTGTAGACTGCAGTTTGGGAATGTGAAGGGGACAGGAGCTGAAATGTTTTCAGCTGTTCCACACAACTGGGGTCCATTTGCAAGTCTTAAACACCAACTGGGCCACGTTTGCCCTTGGCAGATTGTTTTTGACACTTGGCTCTGATTGCTATTTAACACTTGTAGGAGGTATGTTGCAGAAGACAATTTCGCACAGGAGTTGAAATACATCTTTCCATTCCTAGAGAGATGTGAGTCCTCACGCTTGGCTGTACAGGCTTCCACCACCAGCCTTATCCTTCATGGACATTGTTGCAATGTATCTATTTTACAAATATTGTCTGGAATAGGAAATTTACATGGCTTGATGAATGAAGAGCATTAACACTGACAAACTGTAAATAAACAAATTCTCTGTACTAGGAACAAGGAGCACAGAAACAGGAGAAGGCCATTCAGCCCTTGATATTGTTTCACCACTAGACTAGCTCAAAATCTATGACTTAACTCCATGCACCTTCCTTAACGTCATGGCTTTCTTGAACAAATCTATTCATCTTAGTATGGAAATATTCAACATTTCTCGATTCAATAAATTTTTGGGGAGGAAGTTTCACGTTTTGATTCTCCTTTGTGTGAACATTATCTCTGAATAACCTAGCTCTAATTTTTAAGATTATTCTTTCTCTGTTCTGGGCTCTCCCAACAAACAAAATTGTTTTTCTCTATCTTATGAGCTCCTTTAATTATCTGAATCACCTGAATCAAGCTTAATGACCTTTTAATCCTTGAACTTCAACTGAATGTATTCTTGTTTTATGGAATTGTTGGCTTTCATGTTGCCATTTCAACCTAATTCAACCTAGTCACAAATGGCTAAAAATGTATACCTGAACAAAAGTTCAGAAGCACACTGCTCTCAAATACCAAATTGGACAATGGCAAGAGGATGCCTCTATTAAATAGAAATAGGCTTCGCTTCACATATAATATTCATTTTTATCTCATATTTGTTGGATTTTACATGTCATTCTCGCTCATTTCTAAATTTGAAAAAAAAATCCTAGTAAGCCTTTTTTGTTGCAACAAAATATAAATTATTATGCAGCATAAATTAAACTCCTATCTACCTTTGTACTTTTCATTAGCACTTTGTTTTTATTTCAGATCTTCCAAGAACACAGGATTTTTAAAAATCTCTCCTGAAAGGGTTTCACTCAACTTTATGTAGGCTCACTCTAGAATTCAATAGAGTCATGGACACCTGCATAGACTCAGGTTGACTCTCCAAAAGTTTATTTTACCTGTCCACTCAAATATACAACTGTCTTTTGGGCAAAACATTCCCTTTATGGCTTTGATAGGATTTTAAACACCAATTCTGCTCAAGTTTGGTTCTGAGAAAGTTTTTATGTATGAACTGGGTCCCACCAATGGACTTATATGTATTGAAATGCAATCCTGAGTTTGAGGGAAGAAAGAAAATGGCAAGAAGAATGTCTGTATTTACGAAACATTTGATATAAAAACAGAACATGTTAGTTGAAGCTGATAAGGAGGGTGAAGGAAAAAAGCAGTTGAATGTATCAATAGATATTATGATTAAACACAATATTATGTATCAACCTTTATTATAATGCAGACAAATGCCACAGTCAGTTTGAAAATCACACACACCAGGTTATCACTCAGTAGCTACTGCTTCCAAAAAAACCTGATGGACTATAACCTGGTGTTGTGTGAGTTTATTTTCTCCACCCCAGACCAACACTGGCACCTCCACATTACAGTCAATTTGCACACTGCAAGGTTCCACAAGCAGCAGACGAAATGAGTGAGTCGCTGAATCATTTCTTGTGAAGCTGGTTGTGATAAAGCTTTATTGGTCTGCATATCAAGAAAATGCCTTGTTCTGAGCAAGGGAGCATTCCAGTTCTCTTCGGTGTCTAAGTCTAGAAGGCGAAATAGATGGGAACCGGGAAATCCATCACCGCTGCCAGTCTTGATTAACACACTCAAGATAATCATCATTGATTACTAGGCAGGAAAAAAATGGAGTTGAGGCCAAGGTGAAGTTAGTCATGGTTGTGTAAAATGGTGGAATAGACTTGAGGAGCTGAATTACCTACTCCTAGTTCCTATGTCCTATAATGTGCGAACACTAGATGAGAACTTATCTCAGTCACACTAACTGTCCAGTTTCATACACCAAGGATGGTTGGATGAGATAACAGATGGCTGCCCTTTCCCATGAAGCATTGGCTAAGTATAAGACACCTCAAAAAGAACAGAGAGGAAATGACAATAATTAAAGGAAGTGATTTAAAAAACACCTGTGCACCTGCATGGATTCTCTGTGGCCTGTTTCTTACCCTATAAACAAACAACAAGAAACATTTACATTGTGATTTGGAGACCTTTCACTGTACACCTTTATTCCTGTACTCGAGTACACACAACAATAAAATCTAATAAATAGATAATTTAAGTTTCATGTAACAATCATTGACAATGACAATGCAACCTTTATGGATAACTTTGAAGTATAAAAGGTAACCACATCAGGAAATAAAAATAGCGGGATTAGAATACATAGGAAGTTATTTTTGACTGGCACAGACCTGATGAGCCAAAAGGTGTGCTGTAGGCCTGTATGACTCTCAAACTTCAGAGCCCTGCTAAAAGGCATTGAATAGTCTAGAATCAGGAAGGAGTTAAAAAAACCTCCATTAGTAATTCACAGATAAGTTTCTATTTATGAGAAAATACAGACTGTGCTTTGCAAAAATTAAATCAATACATCATTCTGCACCAGGCTTGGGCACACAATATATTTGAAATATTTCCCATTAAATAATATCTGCAACATGCGTACTTGGCTTGCTGCCTGTCAGTTAAGGGTCGTCTTCAATGGAGGTATGTAAAGCTTTAAGTACTTGCAGTGAGATGGTTCAGGCTTGAACTATGCACAAACTAGCTCTCCTACTATTATGCAGAATGTGTGTGTGTGTGTGTCGGGGGTCGGGGGTAATGGAGAACCCCTATGGAGCACCCACTATAACAAAAACTGGCCAAACACCAAACACCATTTTAACTCCCTTCCTGGAGAACCTCTCCATCAAATCCGGAACAAATGCCCTGGAGACCTAAGACATTTGTGTCTGGCAAATGATTGGAAATGCTCAAACTCTGCATTCCTACCCAAACAGCAAGAAAGAGCTCAAATGTTTACACCCGCTACATAATAAAAATTGCCCGAAATTTTGACCTACCCGATCTGTCAAAAAAGCAATGAGAATTTCTAATGCAGCTGTATGAATCTTATTATATTCCTGTTTGTATCAATGAATACTGTATGATCTGTTTTATGTGACCAGTTATCTAGATAGATAAATGTTGAAAATTGCAGGAACAATATTATTAAATAACATTGTACCTGCCAAAATATGAGTTCCTGCAGGATGCTTAGTTTATTTTTCTTCTGTTTAATCTCAGTTCAAAGAGCACACTGACCTCCACAAATGTTATCAATGAAGCTCCCCAAGATGACAAGCCAGGGAGGAAGCCGCATGTAAACTGAGCTCTTCTCCGCCCAGGCTCAGCTGTGGCCAGTGAGATGCATCCTCTAGAATATTCTAGTGGCTATGTTACTGGATTAGCAATTCAGACAGCATCATGGAATTCACAATTCCATGAGAGCCATTTGAGCACTTAAAGTTCAATTTCTCAAAAAGTGTCAAGTTGTTTTTGAAAACAAAAACAGAAATTGCTAGAAATATTCAACAGGTCTGGCAGTATCTGTGGAGATAAACCAGAGTTATCGTTTCCAGTCTAGTGACCCTTCTTCAGAATTAATGGCAGCAAGGAAAAATATGTTTTTTTTTATGCAGACGATAAGGTGGAGGTGGGGTAAGGAGTAAACGACAGGTGGAGGTAGAGCCCAAAGAGAGAGAAGAGCAGTTGGACAGAAAGGAGTGGAAAACGGTCAGTCTAGAAGAACCTAACAACCATAAGTTCTAAAGAAGCGTCACTGGGCCTGAAATGTTAACTGTGATTTATTTCCACAAATGCTGCCTGGACCTACTGAGGTTTTTTCTATAAATTTCTGTTTTAGTTTCTCATTTCCAGCATCCATAGTTCTTTTGGTATTTGCCAGGTTTCTTGAAAAACCTGACTAGTTTAGAGAAGGAACCTCTAATGTCTGGTCAAAATGTGATTCTGATATGCCACATTAAAAATGGTTGCCGTTTAATTATCCTGAAACAGGATAGCATGGCCATTCAGTTTTATCAAACTACTAAAGAGGAGAGATCATTATCACTTAGTCAAGACCATTTGGTATTGGACAATAAATGCAGGATTTTCATAAAATAAATGAGTTTGATTGTGGGATAGCATAGATATGAAGCCACCCCTTTTTTCAAATCTCTGCCTTCAAAGATGTGTCAAATCACATCATTTTAAAATATTTTCTTGAAAAATACATATATCTATGTCTTTTAACACATCTGCTAACTGACATTTTTTTAGCCTCACATCTCCTCCTGTCCTTCCAAAGCCATTACCTCTTGCCCTTTTTTGATGCTTTATTCTGATGGTATTCCTTCAGGTGTGTGTTTCCTCAGTATTTTACTAAGGTGACCATCACAGCTAATCCCAATACTTCATTCAAGCTTACTTTGTGTAAGGTCTCTTGTGGTGCAGTGGTAGTGTACCTGCCCCTGTCCCTGGACCAGGAGGCCCAGATTCAAGTCTTGCCTGCTCCAGAAGCATGTAATAACATCTCTGAAAAGGTTGATTAGAAAAAAGGTTAATAAAAAGAAAATTGCCTTATGAAGGGCCTCTTGTGGTACAGTGGTAATGGCACTGCCTCTGAGCCAGGAGTCTCAAGTCCACCTGTGATAGAGGACTGAAGTAACATCCCTCAGCAGCCTGATTAGAAAATTTCATCAAACATACTTCTTATCAAGGCAACTTGATATTTTTCTTTCCCTATCTGGCATTAAGAATCCCATTTGTACACAATCTACAAATTTCTTCTGGAGATGAAATTAACTAAGTTACCATCTGCCTGTCAGGTAAAGATAAAAGATCTCTTAATAATAAGATCTCTTAATAATATTCATAAATGAATAGGGGAGCGCTGCCCTGGCCTAATAGTAATCCCTCAAGCAATGACTGTGAGGAAAAAAATCTGGTAATTGCTGTACTCTTCATGGTGAAAGCTTGCTTTAAGCAAATCAGTCACCAAGTTTATGACAGTATAACAGTGGCTACAGTTCAAAATGGCTCATTGTCTGTAATGTGCATTTGAGATATCCTGTGGCTATGAAATATAAAATGGAAGCTCTTTCTTTACAATTGATTGACGTGAGGATTGTATTGCTGTCCTGATTAATTTTGTACTTACCTGGGCTAAGAATTAGAAAGGAAACTAAATGAGGGCAAGAAAAGGATTGAAAAATAAGAAAATAAAACTTTTTAAAAAGCATTCACTTCAGTTATTGACCTTCACGAACGAAACTTGTCAAAGCAGATGTTAGACATCCATGGAAATATTTTCAGATCGAAAATGGCAGTAGGTACAAAATACAGAAAGAGAACCTTTCACTCCCACTTCAAATTATAATCAACTCAGAGGAATTCATAAGCCCTGAATGGTTCAGCACATGTGCACTGTACATTTGTGCAGCATAAACCCCTCTATTTTGTCTGAAGACATTTTTTTTTCCTCAATGGACTCTTTTACTCTTAATTGTAGCATGGAAAAAGAAACCTGTCCAAAGCATTTTTGATTCATTCCTATTTATAAATCGCAAAGTATATTTTCACTTAGAGAACTAAAATGTGCTTTGCTGGAGCCAAATGGACAATTTTACCAAAATATGTTGAACAATTTGCAATATTTTAATTTAAGTGCTCGATTACCGGCATGAGCCATCCGTCAGCTTAATCATGCAGTGTTCATTGAAGCAAAAAAAAAAGAAACTTACGGGGGCAATGAAAATAACATTTTGTAGTGTGATTTGGTTCCATTATATAACAATTTACAGGGCACATGTTGTAAAGATCAGAATGTGTATTGTGAATTTGATAGTTTATAAAGTTTCAGTAATATAGTTAAGGTAGACCAGTCAAAACAACTCTTTCAATGAAGTACCACGGAATATTCATTGCAGTTATCAAACAGCATTATACACATCTGTATTTTTCACTGAGCATCTGAATATTGTTGACAGTAAGAGCTTTGCAAAATGTACGATCAATGCATTGATGTCACAATCTTGTCTCACTCAAGCTTTTAATTTTCCCTGCTCAAAGCTGAAAAAGTAAACCTCGCTTGATAGTGGATGGATGTAACAGTGATCTGATTTTGCATGGACTCTGTACAGTGGCCTGAACAGTAAAACGTAACTCAAGGGCTTCAAGCATTTCAGGACAGTGAGTGAGTTGGCAAGGAGGGTGTAAGGGCAAAAGATAGTCTTTGTGGATCATGGATTGATATGAACTGATACTAAAATAGAACCCAAGCTATAAACAAATGTAGGGTTTATTGGGGGACAGGGGTGGTGTTAGTCATGGGTTAGCTTGAGTTCATATTAAATTGGCATGATAGTATTAGGAACATAAAACCATGAGACATAGGAGCAGATAGGGCGGCATAGTGGTTAGCACTGCTGCCTCACAGCTCCAGAGACCTGGGTTCAATTCCCGCCTCAGGCGACTGACTGCGTGGAGTTTGCACGTTCTCCCCGTGTCTGCGTGGGTTTCCTCCGGGTGCTCTGGTTTCGTCCCACAGTCCAAAGATGTGCAGGTCAGGTGAATTGGCCATGCTAAATTGCCCGTAGTGTTAGGTAAAGGGGGAATGGGTGGGTTGTGCTTCGGCGGGGCGGTGTGGACTTGTTGGGCCGAAGGGCCTGTTTCCACACTGTAAGTAATCTAATCTAATCTAATCTAATCTAATCTAGACCATTAATCCCAATGTGTTTACTCCATCATTCAATGAGATCATGGCTGATCTGATAATGTGAACTGCATTTCCCTGCCTTGTCCTATTTGCCTCAATTCCCTCAATGATCAAAAACCTAACTTATTAAGCATTGAATATGCTTAATAACCTCTGTGGTAAAGAATTCTGCAGAATAACTACCCTCAAATAGAAAAGAATCTCTTTATCTATGTTATAAATGGGTGTCCACTTACTCTGTGAATGCAAAAGTGACAAGGTCTATGAGGCGCGTAGAAGGACAATAGAAAATAGACAATAGACAATAGGTGCAGGAGTAGGCCATTCTGCCCTTTGAGCCTGCACCACCATTCATTATGATCATGGCTGATCATCCTCAATCAGTATCCTGTTCCTGCCTTATCTCCATAATCCTTGATTCCACAATCCTTGAGAGCTCTATCCAACTCTTTCTTAAACGAATCCAGAGACTGGGCCTCCACTGCCTTCTGAGGCAGAGCATTCCATACACCCACCACTCTCTGGGTGAAGAAGTTTCTCCTCATCTCTGTCCTAAATGGCCGACCCCTTATTTTTAAGCTGTGCCCTCTGGTTCGGGACTCACCCATCAGCGGAAACATGTTTCCTGCCTCCAGAGTGTCCAATCCTTTAATAATCTTATATGCCTCAATCAGATCCTCTCTCGTCTTCTAAGCTCAAGGGTATACAAGCCCAGTCGCTCCAATCTTTTAACATAAGATAGTCCCGCCATTCCAGGAATTGACCTCGTGAACCTACGCTGCACTCCCTCAATAGCCAGAACGTCTTTCCTCAAATTTGGAGACCAGAACTGCACACAATATTCCAGGTGTGGTCTCACCAGGGCCCTGTACAGCTGCAGAAGAACCTCTTTGCTTCTATACTCAATTCCTCTTGTTATGAAGATCAGCAAGCTATTAGCTTTCTTCATTACCTGCTGTACCTGCATGCTTGCCTTCATTGACTGGTGTACAAGAACACCCTGATCTCTTTGTACTGCCTCTTTTCCTAACTTGACTCCATTTAGGTAGTAATCTGCCTTCCTGTTCTTGCCACCAAAGTGATAACCATACATTTATCCACATTAAACTGCATCTGCCATGCATCTGACCACTCACCTAATCTTTGAGGAGAACGTGAGGTCTGCAGATGCTGGAGATCAGAGCTGGAAATGTGTTGCTGGAAAAGCGCAGCAGGTCAGGCAG
>NC_057726.1:18103064-18103187 GCF_004010195.1 Chiloscyllium plagiosum | reverse complement strand
TGTTAAAAGCTGCGGTCCCAGCACGGATCCCTGTGGTACCCCACTGGTCACTGCCTGCCATTCCGAAATGGAGCCGTTTAACACTACCCTTTGTTTCCTATCAGCCAACCAATTTTCCATCCA